>NC_142807.1:7135242-7204240 GCF_049724085.1 Artemia sp. Qi Xiang Cuo
CGCTAATACCTCTTCGCAAAAAATTCGCAAATCTCGTAAACTAAAGAAGTAATTACATCACTGTTGTTAGCTCCATCATTAATCTCCAATAATGTAAATGCACCCCCTCATTTTTTTCCTCTACTAATATCCTTGCAAATAAAAACTATTCTCTTTGAATTCAAGTCTCTTACTAATATGTAATGTAAAGAAAACTAAAAAGATCCACCGGTTTTTCAAACACGGATGTAACCTAAAAAAAAACTTGTTTATCATGAAATAGAAATTCAGTTAATTGTGCCAGAAAAAACTTGAAGCAGAACAGATTATAACCAACCTGTTTGGTACGGGCACGTACGCAAAGTATACACCTTCAAGCAAAGTCCATATGATATTTCAAATTACTATACCTTCTATAGAAATGATACCTCTTTGCAAATGACCCTGGTAACCCCAATTCGTTTAAAATATACACACATACCCATGCCTCAGGCGTATATCTGAATGTATATTTTTAAGTAATTGTACGGTTACTACTATCAAATGAACCCTCTCCGAAGTTTATACAATGTCCCGTTCTATAAAAACGATATATGCCCCCAGAGCATTACTTACAACGCCTGGAGTTATTTTTAATCAAATGGCTATTTTAAAATTTTTATCGGATAGGCTTGGGGAAAAAAGGGTGTGGGGTGGGGGGGTAGTTGCCTTCGGATATCTTTTGACTCTTAAAAAGTGAACCAGAACTTTCAATTTCCATTCAAATGAGTCCTCTGAAGTTTATACGAGCATCCCTTTCATAAGAACCATACACGCCCCCAGGACAACACTTACAATGCCTATCCCCCTGGGCCCTGGGGGGTTGTGTTGACGCCGGATTTTTTGCTATTTAATTTTTGAACAATTTTTAAAAAGCTGGCAAAATTCGTAGCGGATCCCAAAATTTGTAGCGGATGGGTTTGGGAAAAAAAGGTCATGGGGGGGCTAGTTGCTCTTAAATTTCTTGACTCTTAAAAAGTGAACTAAAACTTTCAATTTTTAATCAAATGAGCCCTCTATGAAGTATATACAGTATCCCTTTCATAAGAACATACATGCCCTTAGGGCATGATTTAGAATGTCTTCTTCCGAGCCCTGGGGGGTTGGATGGACACTGGAGTTTTTTCCGACCTTTGAACTATTTTTTTTTAACAACCTCGAACTTTCAATTTCAATCAAATGAGCCTTCTCTGAAGTTTATACGAGTATGCCTTTCATAAGAACCATACATGCCCCAGAGCATAACTTTCAACGCCTGCCCCCGGGACCTGGGGGGTTGTGTCGACACCCGAATTCTGTTATCTAACTTTTGAACAATTTTTAATTTAATGGCTATCTCAAAATTTTTATCGGATACATTCGGGAAAATGGGCGTGGGGGCCCTCCAATCTCTTTTGGCTCTCAAAAACTGAACTAGAACTTTCAATTTCCAATCAAATTAGCCCTCGCTGAAGTTTTTACGAGCATCCGTTCCAGAAGAACCATATATTCCCCCAAGGCCTAACTTACAACGCCTGCTTTCGGGCCCTGAGGGGCTGTGTCGACCCCGGAGTTTTCGTTATATGGTCTTTGAACAATTTTTTTAAAAATTGCTATTTCAAAGTTCTTATCGGACGGGTTTGAGAAAAAAAGGTGTAGAGGGGGTGGGGGCTAGGTGCCCTCTAATCTCTTTTGACTCTTAAAAAGTGAACTAGAGCTTACAAGTTCAAATCAAATGAGCCCTCTTTGAAGTTTATACGAGCATCCCTTCCATAAGAACCATATATGTCCACAGGGCATAACTTACAACGCCTGTCCCCAGGCCCTAGAGGGTTGTGTCGACACCGCAGTTTCTGTTATATGATCTTTGAAGTATTTTTAGCAAAATAGCTATCTCAAAATTTTTATCGGATGAATTTGGGAAGAAAGGGCGGCGGGGGGGGGGGGGGGCTGGTTCCCCTTCAATATCTATTGATACTTAAAAAGTGAACTAGAACTTTCAATTTCCAATCAAATGAGCCCTTTAGGAAGTTTATACGACCATCCCTTTCATAAGAACCATACATGCCCTTAGCGTATAACTTAGAACTTCTTCTTCCGGGCCCTGGGGGGTTGTATGGACACCGGAGTATTTGTTATCTAGCTTTTGAAAAATTTTTAACTTAATGGCTATCTCAAAATTTTTATCGGCTACATTAGGGAAAAATGGGCGTGAGGCCCTCCAATTTCTTTTGGCTCTTAAAAACTGAACTAGAAATTTCAAATTCCAATCAAATTAGCCCTCTCTGAGGGATTTGCGAGCATCCTTTCCATAAGAACCATATATTCCACCAGAACATAACTTCCAAGGCCTGCCTTCGGGCCCTGGGGAGCTGTGTTGACCCCGGATTTTTCGCTATATGGTCTTTTGAACTATTTTCGCTTGTTTTGACCCCCGATTTGTTGTTATCTAACTTTTGAACAATTTTTAACTTAATGGCTATCTCAAATTTTTTTTTTAAACAAAATGTCTACCTCAAAATTTTCATTAGATGGGTTTGGAAAAAGAAGGCGTGGGGGAGGGAGGGGGGCTAGATATTTACGGATCTCGTTCGAATAATAAAAATTGAACCCGAACCTTAAGTTTCCAATCGATTGAGCCTCCTGTTAAGTGTGTACTACTATGTCTTTGATAAGATCCATACTTGCCTCAGGGCATAACTTACAACGCCTCCTCCCGGGCCCGGGGGGGGGGGGGTTGTTTTGATACCCGAGTTTTTGTTATCTAATTTTTGAACAATTTTTAACTTAATGGCTATGTCAAAATTTTTATCGGCTACATTCGGGAAAAATGGGCGTGAGGCCCTCCAATCTCTTTTGGCTTTCAAAAACTGAACTAGAACTTTCGAATTCCAAACAAATTAGCCCTCTCTGAGGGTTTTGCGAGCATCCCTTCCATAAGAACCATATATTCCTCCAGGGCATAACTTCCAACGCCTGCCTTCGGGCCCTGGGGGGCTGTGTTGACCCCGGAGTTTTCGCTATATGGTCTTTGAACTATTTTTTTTTTAATTTCTATTTAAAAGTTCTTATCAGGAGGGTTTGAGAAAAAAATGCGTGGAGGGAGGGGGGCTAGGTGCCCTCCAATCTCTTTTGACTAAGTGAACTAGAACTTTCAATTTCCAATCAAATGTGCCCTCTTTGAAATTTATATGAAAATTCCTTCCATAAGAACCATATATTTCCCAGGGCATAACTTACAACGCCTGCCCCCAGGCCCTGGAGGGCTGTGTCAACACCGGAGTTTTTGTTATATGATCTTTGAACTATTTTAAACAAAATAGCTATCTCAAAATTTTTATCGGATGCATTTGGGAAAAAAGGGAGTGGGGGGGCGCTGGTTACCCTCCAATATCTATTGACACTTAAAAAGTGAACTAAAACTTTCAATTTCCAATCAAATGAGCCCTCTATGAAGTTTATACGAGCATCCCTTTCATAAGAACCATACATGCCCTTAGGGCATAATTTAGAACGCCTTCTTCCGGACCCTGGGGGGTTGTATGGACACCGGTTTTTTTTTAACCGACCTTTGAACTAATTTTTTCCCCAAAATATCTACCTCAAAGTTTTCGTCAGATGGGTTTGGAAAAAGGCGTGGGGGGGGGGGGGGGCTAGTTGCCCTGGGATCTCTTTTGACAATTAAATAGTGAACTCGGACGTTCAATTTCAAATCAAATGAGCCCTCTCTGAAGTTTATACGAGTATCCCTTTCATAAGAACCATATATGCCCCAGGGCATAACGTACAACGCCTTCCCCCGCCCCTGGGGGGTTATGTCGACACCCGAGTTTATGTTATCTAACTTTTGAACAATTTATAACTTAATGGCTATCTCAAAGTTTTTTTTGGGAAAAATGGGCGTGGGGGGGGGGGCTAGTTGCCCTCAAATCTCTTTTGACTCTCAAAAACTGAACTAGAAATTTCAATTTTTCAATCAAATTAGCCCTCTCTAAAGTTTGTACGAGCATCCCTTCCATAAGAACCATATACTCCCCCAGGACATAACTTACAACGCCTGCCTTCGGGCCCTGGGGGGCTGTGTCGACCCCGGAGTTTTCGTATGGTCTTTGAACTATTTTTAAAAAAATTGTTATTTCAAAGTTCTTATCAGGTGGGTTTGAGAAAAAGGTGTGGAGGAAGTGGCTAGGATCCCTCCAATCTCTTTTGACTCTTAAAAAGTGAACTGGAACTTTCAACTTCCAATCAAATGTGCCCTCTATAAAATTTATACAAGCATCCCTTCCATATGAACCATGTATGTCCCTAGAGCATGACGTATTACGCCTGCCCTCAGGCCCTGGGGGGTTGTTTCGGCACCGGTGTTTTTGTTATATGACCTTTGAACTATTTTAACAATATAGCTATCTCAAAATTTTTATCAGGTAGGCTTACATTTGGGAAAAAAGGGCATGGGGGGGGGGGGGGCTGGTTACCCTCCAATATATATTGACACTTAAAAATTGAAATAGAACTTTTAATTTCCAATCAAATGAGCCCTCTCTAAAGTTTATACGAGCAGTCCTTCCATAAGAACCATGTATGCCCCCAGGGCATAACTTATAACCCTTGTCCTGAAGACCTTTGGGGGAGTGTCAGGCTCAACGATATAATTACCAGAACTTTCAACAACGTTGAACAAAATGGCTATCTCAAAATTTTGATTGGAAGTGTTTGGGGATGGTGGGCGTGGAAGGGGTGTTAGTTGCCTTCCAATCAATTTTGACTATTAACAAGGGCACTAGCCATTTAAATTTCCAATCGAATGAGCCCTTTTTGAAGTTTCTACGACAACGCTTTCTATAAAAAAACCTTATATGCCCCCAGGGCATAACTTACAACCATTACCCTGAAGGATGTGGGGGGGGGGGGGGGGTTGTCAACCTCAAAGACCAAATTTATAAAACTTTCAACTACATTTAACAAAACTGCTATATCAAAATTTTGATTGAATTTGTTTGGGGAAAAGGTGGGCGTGGAAGGGGTGTTAGTTGCCTTCCAATCACTTTTGACTATTAAAAAGGGCAGTAGCCATTTCAATTTCCAAACGAATGAGCCCTTCTGAAGTGTCTATAACAACATTTTCTATAAAAACATTAAATGCCCCCAGGGCATTACTTAAACCCCATGGCCTGAGGGCTGGGGGGGGGGGTGTTGTCATCTTGAAAGATACTGGTTTCAAAATTTTCAACTACGTTGAACAAAATTGCTATATCAAAATTTTGATTGGATGTGTTTTGGGATAAGTTGAGTGTGACAGGGGGGTTAGTTGCCCTCCAATCACTTCCAACTATTCTGTGGGGGAGTGTCCTCCTCAAAAACAGAATTTATATCTGGAAATCAACTACGTAGAACAAAATGGTTATCTCAAAATTTTGATTGGATGTGTATGGGGAAATGGTGGGTGTGGAAGGGGTTCATTGCCTTCCAATCACTTTTGACCCCCTAAAAAGGGCTCTAGAACTCTCGATTTCCAATCGAATAAGCCCCCTTTGAAGTTTTTACGATGACTCCTTCCATATAAAGTGCCTCTGGGAAAAAAAGAATAAATAATAACACATTTGAGCAGTATAGCCTTTACTATAGGCGTTGCCTCTGATAAAAAAATTACTTGATATCAACAATGAGTCAGAAATAGATAAAATAGTTCAGCAGATGCCGATTGGAATTAAACACACAAGAAAATTAGATTTTCAAATAGTTTTAGAAGAATTTACTATTTTATGTAATCATATTCGAAGATGTAAATTTATATTATATAAATGGGTTTTTAGTTTGTTAGCGAGAAATAAGTTATTTGTTTATACAATTATGTATGTTTAAATTTATCTCGAAACGGCTCTATATTTTTGGGGGGGGGATTGGCTTCTTGAGATTCTCTGGCGTAAAAAAAGGATCTGGAACACACAGTCCAAAGAGACACACACAGCCTAAAGAAACAAACACATCACAAAGAGACACCCACAGCCCAAAGAGACACATACAGCCCAAAGAGACGCACACGGCCCAAATAGACGCACACAACCAACAGAGACACACAAAGCCCAAAACGACACAAACATCCAAAAGAGACACACACAGACCAAAAAGATTCAAACTGCCCAAAGTGACACACAGCCTAAAGAGACTGACACAGCCCAAAGAGACACACACACCCCGAAGAGGGACACAAAGAAGAGACACAAACCGCCCAAAGAGACAAGAAACGCCCAAAGATACACTTACAGACAAAAAAGATTTAAACACCCAAAAGAGACACGCAGATCCCAAAGGGACACACACGGCCCACAGAGACAAACACAGCACAAAGATACACACGTAGACCAAAATGACTCAAACACCCCAAAGAGACACACATAGCCCAAAGAAACACAAACAGCCCAAAGAGACACATACAGCCCAAAGAGACAAACACAGACCAAAAAGACTCAAACAGCCCAAAGATACACAAACAGACCAAAAAGACTCAAACAGCCCAAAGAGACACACATAGCCCAAAGAAAAACAAACAGCCAAAAGAGACACAAACAGCCCAAAGAGACAAACACAGACCAAAAGACTCAAACAGCCCAAAGAGACACAAACAGACCAAAAAGACTCAAACAGCCAAAAGAGACACACAGTCCAAAGAGACACGCACAGCCCTAAGAGACACAAACAGCCCAAAGAGACACACACAGCCCAAAGACACAAACCACCCAAAGAGACAAACACAGACAAAAAAGACTCAAACAGTCTAAAGAGACACACACAGCCAAAAGATAAAAAACACGCCCATACAGACACATACACACTAAAAAGATACAAACGGCCCAAAGAGACAGACATTGCCCAAAGAGACACATACCCCCCGAAGAGACACAAACAGCCAAAAAACACACACACAGACCAAAATGACTCAAACAGCCCAAAGAGACACACATAGCCCAAAGAAACACCAACAGCCCAAAGAGACAAACACAGACCAAGAAGACTCAAAAAGCCCAAAGAGACACAAACAGACAAAAAAGACTCAAACACCCCAAAAAGACACACAGTCCAAAGAGACACACACAGCCTAAAGAAACAAACACATCACAAAGAGACACCCACAGCTCAAATAGACATTAGTAGCCAAAAGACACGCACAAGGCCCAAAGAAACGCGCACATCCAACAGAGACACGCAAATCCAAAAACCACACAAACATCCAAAAGAGACACAACAGACTAAAATCATTCAAACTGCCCAAAGTGACACACAGCCTAAAGAGACTGACACAGCCCAAAGAGACACACACAGCCCGAAGAGACACACAAAGCCCAAAGAAACAAACACAGCCCAAAGAGACAAGAAACGCCCATACAGACACATACAGACCAAAAAGATTCAAACAGCCCAAAGAGACACACATAGCACAGAGAAACACACACGGTCCTAAGAGACACAAACGGCCAAAAGATACACACACAGACCAAAATGACTCAAACAGCTCAAAGAGACGTACATAGCCCAAAGAAACACAAACAGCCCAAAGAGACACAAACAACCCAAAGAGACAAACACAGACCAAAAAGACTCAAACAGCCCAAAGAGACACAAACAGACCAAAAAGTCTCAAACAGCCCAAAGAGACACACATAGCCCAAAGAAACAGAAACAGCCCAAAGAGACACAAACAGCCCAAAGAGACAAACACAGACCAAAAAGACTCAAACATCCATAAGAAACACACATAGACTAAAATGACACACACAGCCAAAAGACAAACACAGCCCAAGTAGGCACACATATCTCTAATAGAAACACTAAGCAAAAAGATATACACGCCACACGAAGAAACAGACCCCTACAAGATACACACAAGGAACACATGGATTCAAACAGCCTAAAGAGACATACACAGCCCAAAGATACAAAAAACGCCAATAAATACATTTACACACAAAAAAGATTCAACCGGCACAAAGATAAAGGCATTGATAACTTAGACAAATACGGCTCTAACAGACAAACAATTAACAAAGACACACACACAGACACCCCTGTCTCAAATAGTCCAAAGAGACAAAACTAGCCCGAATAAACACAAACAGCCCAAAGAGACACAAACAGACCAAAAAGACGCAAACAGCCCAAAAAGACACAAACAGACCAAAAAGACTCAAACGGCCCAAAGAGACAGACATAGCCCAAAAAAACACAAACAGCCCAAAGAGACACAAACAGCCCATAGAGACAAACAGACCGAAAAGACTCAAACAGCCCAAAGAGACACAAACAGACCAAAAAGACACAAACAGCCCAAAGAGACACACAAAGCCCAAAGAAACACAAACAGTCCAAAGAGACACAAACAGCCCAAAGAGACACACACAGCCCGAAGAGACACACAAAGCCCAAAGAGACACACACAGCCCAAAGATAAAAAAAACGCCCATACAGACACATACAGAACAAAAAGATTAAAACAGCCCAAAGAGACACACATAGACAAAAGACACTCACACAGCCCTAAGAGACACAAACCCACAAAAGAAACACACACAGACCAACATGACTCAAATAGCCCAAAGAGACACACATAGCCCAAAGAGACACACACAGACCAAAGAGAAACAAACAGCCCAAAGAGCCAAACACAGACTAAAAAGACTCAAACAGCCTAAAGACACACAAACAGACCAAATACTCAAACAGCCCAAAGAGACACACATAGCCCAAAGACACAGAAACAGCCCAAAGAGACACAAACAGCCCAAAGAGACAAACAGAGACCAAAAAGACTCAAATAGCCCAAAGAGACACAAACAGACCAAAAAGACTCAAACAGCACAAAGAGACACACAGCCCAAAGAGACACACACAGCCCTAAGAGACACAAACAGCCCAAAGAGACACACACAGCCCAAAGAGAAACACAACCCAAAGAGACAAACACAGACCAAAAAGACTCAAACAGACTAAAGAGACACACACAGCCCAACCAGTCAAAAAACTCCAATACAAACACATACATACCAAAAAAATATTTACACTGCCCAAAGAGACACACACAGCCCAAAGACACACAAACAGCCCAAAGAGACACAAACAGCCCAAAGAAACAAACACAGACCAAAAAGACTCAAACAGCACAAAGAGACACACACAGCCCAAAGAAACACAAACAGCCCAAAGAGACGCAAAAAGCCCAAAGAGACAAACACAGACCAAAAAGACTCAAACAGCCCAAACATATACACACAGATCAAACTGACTCAAACAGTCCAAATAGACATACATAGCCAAACTAAACATAAACAGTACAAAGATACACAAACAGCCCAAAGATACAAACACAGCCTAAAGAGACACAAACAGCCCAGAGAGACACAAACATACAAAAGAAGACTCAAACAGCCAAAAGAGACACACAAAGGCCAAAGAAACACAAACAGCCCAAAGAGACACAAACAGCCCAAAGAGACAAACATAGACCTAAAAGACTCATACAACCCAAAGAGACACACAGCCCAAAGAGACCCACACAGCCCTTAGAGACACAACCAGCCCAAAGAAACACACACAGCCCAAAGAGAAACACAACCCAAAGAGACATACACAGACCAAAAAGACTCAAACAGCCCAAGGAGATACACACAGACCAAAGAGACAAAAAACACCCATACAGACACATACAGACCAAACAGATTCAAACAGCCCAAAGAGACACACATAGCCCAAATAGACACACACGGGCCTAAGAGACACAAACAGCCAAAAGAAACACAAATAGACCAAAATGACTCAAACACCCCAAAGAGACATACATAGCCCAAAGAAACAGAAACAGCCCAAAGAGACACAAACAGCCCAAAGAGACAAACACAGACCAAAAAGACTCAAACAGCCCAAAGAGACACAAACAGACCAAAAAGACTCAAACAGCCCACAGAGACACACAGCCCAAAGAGACACGCACAGCCCTAAGAGACACAAACAGCCCAAAGAAACGCAAACAGCCAAAATAGACACACAGCCCAAAGAGACAAACACGGACAAAAAAGACTAAAACAGTCTAAATAGACACAAACAGCCAGAATACAAAAAACATGCCAAAACAGACACATACACACTAAAAAGATACAAACAGCCCAAAGAGACAGACATTGCCCAAAGAGACACACAATGCCCGAAGAGACACAAACTGCCCAAAGAAACACCCACAGACCAAAAAGACACAAACAGCCCAAAGAGACACACATAGCCCAAATAAACACCAACAGCCCAAAGAGACAAACACAGACCAAGAAGACTCAAAAAGCCCAAAGAGACACAAACAGACAAAAAAGACTCAAACGGCCCAAAGAGACAGACATAGCCCAAAGAAACACAAACAGCCCAAAGAGACACAAACAGCCCATAGAGACAAACAGACCGTAAAGACTCAAACAGCCCAAAGAGACACAAACAGACCAAAAAGACACAAACAGCCCAAAGAGACACACATAGCCCAAAGAAACACAAACAGTCCAAAGAGACACAAACAGCCCAAAGAGACAAACACAGCCCGAAGATACATACACAGCCCAAAGAGACACACACAGCCCAAAGAGACAAAAAACGCCCATACATACACATACAGAAAAAAAAGATTCAAACACCCCAAAGAGACACAAATTGCCCAAAGAGACACACAAGGCCCTAAGAGACACAAACAGCAAAAAGAAACACACACAGACCAAAATGACACAAACAGCCCAAAGAGACAAAAATAGCCCAAAAAGAATCAAACAGCCTAAAGAGACCCACACAGCCCAAAGAGACAAACACAGACCAAAAAGACTCAAACAGCCTAAAGAAACACAAACAGACCAAATACTCAAACAGCCCAAAGGGACACACATAGCCCAAAGAAACACAAACATCCCAAAGAGACACAAAAAGCCAAAAGAGACAAACAGACAATAAAAAGACTCAAACACTCTAAAGAGACACAAGCATACCAAACATACTCAAACAGCAAAATGAGACACGCATTCAACAGGGGGAAACAAACACAAAAGAAAAACACGCAAACCGAAGAGACACACAACCCAAAGAGATAAACACGTACCAAAAAGACTCAAAAATCCCAAAAGCCCAAGGAGACACAAACAGCCCAAAGAGTCAAAAAACGCCCAGACAGACACATACAGACCAAAAAAAGATTCAAACTGCCCAAAGAGACACACACAGCCCAAAGAAACACAAACAGCCCAAAGAGACACAAACTGCCAAAAGACACACACACAGACCAAAAAGACTCAAACATCCCAAAGGGACAAACAAAGCCCGAAGAGACACAAACATCCCATAGTGACACAAACACCCCAAAGAGACACACACACACCAAAAAGACACAAACAGCCCAAAGAGTCACAAACAGACCAAAAAGACTCAAACAGCCCAAAGAGACACACATAGCCCAAAGAAACACAAACAGCCCAAAGAGACACAAACAGCCCAAAGAGACAAACACAGACCGAAAAGACTCAAACAGCCTAAAGAGACACAAACAGACCAAAAAGACTCAAACAGCCCAAAGAGACACACACATCCCAACGAAACACAAACAGCCCAAAGAGACACAAACAGCCCAAAGAGACAAACATAGACCTAAAAGACTCATACAACCCAAAGAGACACACAGCCCAAAGAGACCCACACAGCCCTAAGAGACACAACCAGCCCAAAGAAACACACACAGCCCAAAGAGAAACACAACCCAAAGAGACATACACAGACCAAAAAGACTCAAACAGCCTAAAGAGACACAAACAGCCCAAAGAGACAAAAAACACCCATACAGACACATACAGACCAAAAAGATTCAAACAGCCCAAAGAGACACACATAGCCCAAATAGACACACACGGGCCTAAAAGACACAAACAGCCAAAAGAAACACACACAGACCAAAAAGACTCAAACACCTCAAAGAGACATACATAGCCCAAAGAAACAGAAACAGCCCAAAGAGACACAAACAGCCCAAAGAGACAAACACAAACCAAAAAGACTCAAACAGCTCTAAGAGACACAAACAGACCAAAAAGACTCAAACAGCCCAAAGAGACAAACAGCCCAAAGAGACACGCACAGCCCTAAGAGACACAAACAGCCCAAAGAAACGCAAACAGCCCAAAGAGACACACAACCCAAATACACAAACACGCACAAAAAACACTAAAACAGTATAAATATACACACACACTCATAATATAAAAAAAACGCCCAAACAGACACAGACACACCAAAAAGATACAAACAGCCCAAAGAGACACACACTGCCCACAGATACACAAAAGGCCCGAAGAGACACAAACAGCCAAAAGAAACACACACAGACTAAAATGACTCAAACAGCCCAAAGAGACACACATAGCCCAAATAAACACCAACAGCCCAAAGAGACAAACACAGACCAAGAAGACTCAAAAAGCCCAAAGAGACACAAACAGACAAAAAAGACTCAAACGGCCCAAAGAGACAGACTTATCCCAAAGAAACACAAACAGCCCAAAGAGAGACAAACAGCCCATAGAGACAAACACAGACCGTAAAGACTCAAACAGCCCAAAGAGACACAAACAGACCAGAAAGACACAAACAGCCCAAAGAGACACACATAGCCCAAAGAAACACAAACAGTACAAAGAGACACAAACAGCCCAAAGAGACACACACAGCCCAAAGAGACAGACAAAGCCTAAAGATACACAAACAGCCCGAAGAGACAAAAAACGACCTAACAGACACATAAAGACCAAACAGATTCAAACAGCCCAAAGATACACACAAACCCCAAAGAGACAAAAACGGCCCAAAGAGACACAAAGATCCCAAAAAAAAACACAAAGCCCAAAAAGAAACAAACATCCCAAAGGGACACACATAGCCCAAAGAAACACAAACAACCCAAAGAGACACAGACAGCCCAAAGAGACAAACACCGACCAAAAAGACTCAAACAGCCCAAAGAAACACAAACAGACCAAATACTCAAACAGCCCAAAGAGACACACACAGCCCAAAGAAACAGAAACAGCCCAAAGAGACACAAACAGCCCAAAGAGACAAACAGAGACCAAAAAGACTCAAATAGTCCAGAGAGACACACACAGACCAAAATGACTCAAACAGCCCAAAGAAACACACAACACAGCCCAAAGAGACACACACAGCCCTAAGAGACACGAAACAGCCCAAAGAGACACACACAGCCAAAAGAAAAACATAACCCAAAGAGACAAACACAGACCAAAAAGACTCAAACAGCCTAAAGAGACACACACAGCCCAAACATACAAAAAACGCCCATACAGACACATACAGACCAAAAAAAGATTCAAACGGCCCAAAGAGACACACATAGCCCAAAGAGACACAAACGGCCCAAAGAGACACAAACAGCCCACAGAAACAAAAACAGACCAAAATGACTCAAACAGCACAAAGAGACACACATAGCCCAAAGAAACACAAACAGCCCAAAGAGACACAAACAGCCCAAAGAGACACACAGCCCAAAGAGAAACACACAGCCCCAAGAGACACAAACAGCCCAAAGAGACACAAACAGATCAAAAAGAATCAAACAGCCCAAAGAGACACACATAGCCCAAAGAAACACAAACAGCCCAAAGAGACACAAACAGCCCAAAGAGACAAACATAGACCTAAAAGACTCAAACAACCCAAAGAGACACACAGCCCAAAGAGACCCACACAGCCCTTAGAGACACAACCAGCCCAAAGAAACACACACAGCCCAAAGAGAAACACAACCCAAAGAGACATACACAGACCAAAAAGACTCAAACAGCCTAAAGAGACACAAACAGCCCAAATAGACAAACAACACCCCTACAGACACATACAGAACAAAAAGATTCAAACAGCCCAAAATGACACACATACCTCAAAGAAACAAACACGGCCCTAAGATACACAAACAGCCAAAAGAAACACACACAGACCAAAAGGACTCAAACACCCCAAAGGGACACACAGCCGAAAGAGACACACAAATAGCCAAAAGAAACACACACAGCCCAGAAAGACTCAAACAGCCCACAAAGACACACACAGACCAGATATATACACACAGCAAAAAGCGACAAAAACAGAACAAATAGACTCAAACAGCACAAAGAGACACACAGCCCAAAGAGACACACACCGCTCAAAAACACACACACACCTCAAAGAGACGCAAACAACCAAAAGAGACACACAACCCAAAGAGACAAACACAGACCAAAAAGACTCAAACAGCCTAAAGAGACACACACAGCCTAAAGATACACAAAACGCCCATACAGACAGATACAGACCAAAAAGAGTCAAACAGCCCAAACAGACAGACATAGCCCAAAGAGACAAACACACCCCTAAGAGACACAAACAGCCAAAAGAAACACACATAGACCAAAATGACACAAACAGCTCAAAGAGACACAAAAAGCCCAAAGAAACACAAACAGCCCAAAGAGACACAAACAGACCAAGAAGACTCAAAAAGCCCAAAGAGACACAAACAGACAAAAAAGACTCAAACGGCCCAAAGAGACAGACATAGCCCAAAGAAACACAAACAGCCCAAAGAGACACAAACAGCCCATAGAGACAAACACAGACCGTAAAGACTCAAGCAGCCCAAAGAGACACAAACAGACCAAAAAGACACAAACAGCCCAAAGAGACACACATAGCCCAAAGAAACACAAACAGTCCAAAGAGACACAAACAGACCAAAAAGACTCAAACAGCCCGAAGAGACACACAAAGCTCAAAGAGACACACACAGCCCAAAGAGACAAAAAACGCCCATACAGACACATAAAGACCAAAAAAAGATTCAAACAGCCCAAAGAGACACACATAGCCCAAAGAGACACACACGGCCCTAAGATACACAAACCGCCAAAAGAAACACACACAGACCAAAATGACTCAAACACCCCAAAGAGACACACATAGCCCAAAGAAAAACAAACAGCCCAAAGAGGCACAAACAGCCCAAAGAGAAAAACACAGACAAAAAAGACTCAAACAGCCCAAAGAGACACAAACAGACCAAAAAGACTCAAACAGACCCAAAAGACACACATAGCCCAAAGAAACACAAACATCCCAAAGGGACACAAACAGCCCAAAGAGACAAACACACACCAAAAAGATTCAAATAGCCCAATACAGACACAAACAGATCAAAAAGACTCAAACAGCCCATAGAAATACAAAGCCCAAAGAGACACACACAGCCCAAAGAGACAAACACAGCCCAAAGAGAAAAACAACCAAAATATACACACACACACAAAAAACACAAAAACAGCATAAAGAGACACACACAGCCCAAATATTAAAAAAACGCCCATACAAACACATACAGACAAAAAAAAGATTCAAACGGCCCAAAGAGACACACACAGCCCAAAGAAACAAAAACGGCCCGAAGAGACACAAACAGCCAAAAGAGACACACACCGACCAAAATTACTCAAACAGCCAAAAGAGACACACAAAGACCAAACAAACACAAACAGCCCAAAGAGACACAAACAGCCCAAAGAGACAAACACAGACCAAAAATACTCAAACAGCCCAAAGAGACACAAACAGACCAAAAAGACTCAAACGGCCCAAAGAGACACACATAGCCCAAAGAAACACAAACAGCTGAAAGAGACACAAACAGCCCAAAGAGACAAACATAGACCAAAAAGACTCAAACAGCCTAAAGAGACACAAACAGACTAAAAAGACTCAAACAGCCCAAAGAGACACACAAAGCCCAAAGAAACACAAACAGCCCAAAGAGACACAAACAGCCCAAAGAGACAAACATAGACCTAAAAGACTCAAACAACCCAAAGAGACACACAGCCCAAAGAGACCCACACAGCCCTTAGAGACACAACCAGCCCAAAGAAACACACACAGCCCAAAGAGAAACACAACCCAAAGAGACATACACAGACCAAAAAGACTCAAACAGCCTAAAGAGACACAAACAGCCCAAAGAGACAAAAAACGCCCATACAGACACATACAGACCAAAAAGATTCAAACAGCCCAAAGAGACAGACATAGCCCAAAGAGACACACACGGCCCTAAGAGACACAAACAGCCAAAAGAAACACACACAGACTAAAATGACTCAAACTGTCCAAAGAAACGCAAATAGCCCAAAGAAACACAAACAGCCCAAAGAGACACAAACAGCCCAAAGAGACAAACACAGACCAAAAAGACTAAAACATCCCAAAGAGACACAAACAGACCAAAAAGACTCAAACAGCCCAAAGAGACACACAGCCCAAAGAAACACGCACAGCCCTAAGAGACACAAACAGCCCAAAGAGACACACACAGCCCAAATAGAAACACAACCCAAAGACACAAACACAGACCAAAAAGACTCAAACAGTCAAAAGAGACACATACAGCCCAAAGAGACAAAAAACGCCCATATAGACACATACACAGCAAAAAGATACAATCGTCCCAAAGATACACACATTTCTCCCAGAGACAAAAAAGCCCCTAACAGACACAAAAATTCCAAAGAAACACACGAACACCAAAATAACTCAAATACCTCAAAGAAAGAAAAATAGCCCAAATAGACACAAACAGCCCAAAGAGACAAACACAGACCAAAAAGACTAAAACAGCCCAAAGAGACACAAACAGACCAAAAAGACTCAAACAGCCCAAAGAGACAGACATAGCCCAAAGAAACACAAACAGCCCAAAGAAACACAAACAGCCCATAGAGACACACACAGACCTTAAAGACTCAAGCAGCCCAAAGAAACACAAACAGACTAAAAAGACTCAAACAGCCCAAAGAGACATACATAGTCCAAAGAAACACAAACAGACCAAAGAGACACAAACAGCCCAAAGAGACACATACAGCCCGAAGAGAAAGAAAAAGCCCAAAGAGAAACACACAGCCCAAAGAGACAAAAAACGCCCATACAGACACATACAGAACAAAAAGATTCAAACGGCCCAAACAGACACACACAGCCCAAAGGGACACACACAGCACAAAGAGACACAAACGGCCAAAAGAAACACACATAGACCAAAATTACTCAAACAGCCCAAAGGGACACACAAAGCCCAAAGAAACACAAACAGCCCAAAGAGACACAAACAGCCCAAAGAGACAAACACCGACCAAAAAGACTCAAACAGCCCAAAGAGACACAAACAGACCAAATACTCAAACAGCCACAAGAGACACACATAGCCCAAAGAAACAGAAACAGCCCAAAGAGACACAAACAGCCCAAAGAGACAAACACAGACCAAAAAGACTCAAATACCCCAAAGAGACACAAACAGACCAAAAAGACTCAAACAGCCCAAAGAAACACACAGCCCAAAGAGACACACACAGCCCTAAGAGACAGAAACAGCCCAAAGAGACAAACACAGCCCAAAGAGAAACACAACCCAAAGAGACACACACAGACAAAAAAGACTAAAACAGCCTAAAGAGACACATACAGCCCAAAGAGACAAAAAACGCCCATACAGACACATACAGACCAAAAAGATTCAAACGGCCCAAAGAGAAAGACATAGCCCAAAGAGACACACACGGCCCGAAGAGACACAAACAGACAAAAGAAACACACACAGACCAAAATGACTCAAACAGCCAAAAGGGACACACATAGTCCAAAGAAACACAAACATCTCAAAGAGACACAAACACAACAAAGAGACACACACCGCCATAAAAGACAAAAACAGACAAAATACTCAAATACAGACCAAAAAGACTCAAACAGCCCAAAGAGACACACATAGCCCAAAGAAACACAAACAGCCCAAAGAGACACAAACAGCCCAAAGAGACAAACATAGACCAAAAAGACTCAAACAGCCTAAAGAGACACAAACAGACCAAAAAGACTCAAACAGCCCAAAGAGACACACATAGCCCAAAGAAACACAAACAGCCCAAAGAGACACAAACAGCCCAAAGAGACACACATAGACCTAAAAGACTCAAACAACCCAAAGAGACACACAGACCAAAGAGACCCACACAGCCCTTAGAGACACAGCCAGCCCAAAGAAACACACACAGCCCAAAGAGAAACACAACCCAAAGAGACATACACAGACCAAAAAGACTCAAACAGCCTAAAGAGACCCAAACAGCCCAAAGAGACAAAAAACACCCATACAGACACATACAGACCAAAAAGAGTCACACAGCCCAAAGAGACACACATAGCCCAAAGAGACACACACGGCCCTAAGAAACACAAACAGCCAAAAGAAACACACACAGCCCAAAAAGACTCAAACAGTTCAAAGAGACACACATAGCCCAAAGAAACATTTTTGAAAGAGGGGAGAAACATCCCCTACAAGTGAAAGAATTTTAATGAAAATCACACCGTCAGATTCAGCGTATTAGAAAGCCCTATTACATATGTTTCAACTCATATCTGCCAAAAATCTGCAACTTTGTATTTTTGCCAGAAGAAAGATCACGGAGGCGTGTGTATTTTTATTTTCAGGGGTAATTGTACCGACCCATTGGCCCTAGAACATCAAGAGAGAGCTCATTCGAACGGAAATTAAAAGTTATCTTGCGCTTTTCAGTGACCAAAAATGCTGGAGGGCACGCCCCTTTTTTCCCAATTTCGTCTGATCAAAATTTTGAGATAGCCATTCTGTTCAGCATAGTTAAAAAACCCATAAAATATATCAAACAGTTCGTGGTAATGATCTGTAAGTAAGTAGCGTCCCGGCTCAATGGTAACAGAAACTCTAAAAAACGGATTTTTGATACCAATAGATACATCAGAAGAATCAGATTTTATATTCTGATTTCAAATATATAAGTGTCATCAAGTTTAGTCTTACCCGTCAAAAGTAACGCGCCTGAGAAAATTTGGCTGATTTTTGAAAAAAGGGAGAAAGACCCCCTAAAAGCTAGAGAAGCTTAATGAAAATCACACCATCATTTTCAGCGTATCAGAAAACCTACTGTAGAGGTTTCAAGCACCTATCTACAAAAATGTGGAATTTTGCATTTTTTGCCAGAAGAAAGATCACAGATGCGTGTTTATTTTTATTTTATTTAATTTTTTTCCCAAGGGTGATCGTATCGACCCATTGATCCTAGAATATCGTGGGAGGGCTAATTGGAACGAAAATTAAAAGTTCTAGTAACCTCTTAAGTGACCAAAAAAATGGAGGGCAACTAGGCCCCCTCCCACGCCTATTTTTTTTTCAAAGTCACCCGATCAAAATTTTGAGATAGCCATTTTGTTCAGCATGGTCGAAAATATGATAACTATGTCTTTTAGGATGACTTAATACCCTGAGTCCCCGGGGAGAGGGCTGAAAGTTGTGAAATTTACCCAATGTTAGCATATAGTAGGCTATTGGTTATTGGGAAGTATACAGACGTTTTCAGGGGGGATGTTTTCTGGTAGGTGGGGGGGGTCGGAGCTTATATGGGGGGATCTTTCCATCAAAGAAGTTTTCATGGGGGAAGGGACATTTCTATGAATGGGGCACCGGATTTCCAAGTATTATTAAAGAAAAAGATCAGAAATTAAATTTAAAAAAAACAAGTTTTTCAACTGAAAGTAAGGAGCACCATCAATACTTAAAACAGACAGAAAATATTACGTATATGATTGGGTTCAACCCCTAGTCAATACCTCGCTCTTCAAGGCAAAGAATTTTTAGTACTTTCATAAGAGCTATTTATTCTAATTAACGGCCTTTGAGATAAAGGAGTCATTTTTAAAGAATTGGAACAAAATTCAAACTTTAGCTTAAAGAGCAAGGTATTGACTAGGGTGCGAACCCCCTAATATACGTATTGAAAATGAATGAATATAGAAGTTCGTTACGTAAGTTAATTCGTAAGTTACGTATATTTATTACTAATCAAAACGTTCGTAAATAAAATTAAACAAGTTTTGAAAAAGCCATTTAATAAAAAAACAGTAAAATTAATATACAAATTTTGTTTTAATTATTCATGTACGGTGAGCCAAAATCAAAACCTGTATTAATTCAAAAACGTTCAAAAATTAAATAAATAAAACAAGTTTTTATTAACTGAAAGTAAGGAACGATGTTAAAACTTAAAACGGACAGAAATTATTCCGTATATGAAAGGGGCTGTGCCATCCTTAACGCCTCGCTCTTTTCGCTAAAGTTTGACTTTCTCACAACTCTATTTTTTTTAAACAATAACAAACTTTAGCATAAAGAGCGAGGCGTTGAGGAGGGCACAGCCCCTATCATATACGGAATAATTTCTGTTCGTTTTAACTTTTAACGTCGTTCCTTACTTTCATTAAAAAAAACTTGTTTTTTTTAATTTAATTCAGTAAAGTGCAAAGTATGTTCTGGCCTTTGGAATGCAAAGGGGTTTTGACAGTGCCGTAATTTCGTCAAAATCCTGGGGGGGGGGGGTGTTGGGTGTAAAGCTAGAGCCAAGTTATCCAAATTAAGTGAATAGACAGTGAATTTTTTTTTGGGGGGGGGGGGTGCAAAAGAAACGAAAAAATAAACAAAAATGCCAAATTGATATGTACTTCCTTTTGGTTTCTGGGAATACTTCTGGTGTACGCTGTTGCTATGAAAGTAGAGTAACATTAAACCCCAAAATGAGCAGAATTTATTCCGTATAGGAAAGGACTGTCCCTTCCTCGTCCACACCTTTGCCTCTTGGTCGCAAAAGCTCCAGAGGGTGCTCATTAGATCGGAAATTGAGAGTTCTAGTACCTTTTTTTATAAGTCGAAAGTGATTGTAGACCAATGAGCTGCGGGAGGGGGGGTATTTTCTGAGGGAAAAAACCTTCTACGGTTGATTTTAATGTAAGAGAAGATAATTATATCATGCAGGGAGAGCCACAGGTACCAAAATTATTTGAAAAACGATCAGAAATTAAATTTAAAAATAATTTTTTTCAACTGAAAGCAAGGAGCGACGTTATAACTCAATACGAACATAGATTAGTTTTATATAGAGGGAGTTTTCCCAGGGGCTTCGTTTGATGGGGCCAGGTGGAGGTAGTTTCCCCCTCTCCCAGTAATGTGGAGAAGAAAATTATTATATATCCGATTCCCGTTGACTCCCCCCCAATAAAATGCTGGGGATTTACCCCTGGGTTTCCCTTCTTCTTGATATGTTGCTCTTTACGCTAAGGCTTGACGGTTTTTAATTGTTTCCCAATTTTTTTAAGAATGACTCTTGAAACGCAAGGGCCGTTTAATTAGAAGGATAAGCTTTTTCATAAGCACTAAACAACTTTAGAGCGAAGAGCAAGGTATTGAGGATGGGAGCAACAGGTTTGTGAGGTATTGCTCACTCCCTGACAAAGATTTAAACTTTAGTTTTTCAGGGCTTAGGGAAATAAATCAAAGTTTTTCGGTTTGTTAGTTTCTTTCAGCTTAGCGCGAGACAAAGACAAGTGACAAAATAGATCGAAAATACAAAATTTGGGCTATAGATTTGCACATAAAGGGAGGGGGGTAAAGTATTTGGACAGTTGGAAATCAGAAATAATTCTTACTTCATTAATGCAGAATAATTATACCTGACACATTTTGCGTGCTGACCCGCTTTACTTTACCCCCTCCCCTAATGTGCAAATCTATAGCCCATATTTATTTCTAAGGTAACGAAGAAACCGGTTTGTTTTCGAGTTTTACACATCATAAACTTAAATGAATGGCGTATAATACAGAAGTACCGGATTTTGTGTATAATACTCAGTTCAGTTCAGTTGAGTTCAACATGGGTTTTAATTAATATATATATATATATATATATATATATATATATATATATATATATATATATATATATATATATATATATATATATATATATATATATATATATATATATATATATATATATATATATATATATATATATATATATATATATATATATATATATATATATATATATATATATATATATATATATATATATATATATATATATATATATATATATATTATATAAAAATACACTTAACTCAATTCTTTGTGCATTGATGCACGTTTGGGCCCGTAATAATTACACACTCTAAATACAGCGTGGCCTCCTGTCCGCTCCAATTTCCACCCCGAACCGCCATCAAATAACAATAAATTTAAAACAATTTCTCCTCCGCTCACAGCCCTTGAAGTATCAAACTAAATATAATAAATAATAATAATATCAAAAAATTTAAACATAATAATAATAAAATAAATCTAGTAAATAAATTTTTAATCTTTTAGATATTTTTTTACGTTCTTTTGTTTAGCTGGATTAGTGCCTATCTTTTATATGTTTAATTAATAAGCATTCTTCATTTTGTATCGGGGTATGCTATACTCCCTGTATACGGTCATATCTAAAATTTAGCCATTTATAGGCTAGGCTACGTTTACATAGTTGGATCTTAATTTTTGGTTTTAAATAAGAATTTTGACGATTCAAACGGGAACATTAAAATTACATTTTTAATGTTTACTGACTAGATGTGCATATTCTAATGTCCAAAATGTATTTTAGTGAAATTAATGAAGAATATTTAAAAATTGGTTGAAATAGTTTTGTAAATTAGTTTTCACTATTTATTTTTTTTTTATGAAAGAGTGCCTTTTCATTGTTAGTTGTTAGATTTTTCTAAAACAAAATATTTACATATGTATTTTTACTTAATAATTTTTCATTGCTGTTAGTCAATATCCAGGACCCCATTTTTGTTCTTCTGATTAGCCAATCAGGATATAATATCCATGGGCTGTTAGGTTAATATCCCTGCGCATGGTGTGGCCATTTTGTTATTATTTTTAAGAAGAAATTTGGGGGTTCTATTTGTTAAATTATTTCATTTACAGGATTTTTTTTACTTTTGGGATTTAGTTCATTGTAGCTGGAATATAGGACTTTCTAAAGGTGTCGACATTTCATTTTCTGATTTTAGTATGTTTGGGGTCATGAATTTTAATTCAAAAATTTGGTTGTTCTTTTCAGGATTGTCATGTTTGTATATTAGATACTTTTTTAGTTTTGTTGGGAAGTTAAGGTTTTTCAAGGAGTTCAAAATGTCAGATTTTCTCATATATTGGCATATATTTTTTCTGCATAGTTGTTCTAGTGTGGGATTGCTTAGGTTAATGCGTGTTATTTTGATTGTTATTTGTATGTGATAAAATAAAGAACTTGAACTTTTAATTCTTTCTTCAAAAGCTACTAGGTCTACACCTGGCATCACTGAGTTATATACTTCTGTATATAACTTATACAGGCCTAGTCAGTGAGTTACACATATTTATAAGTAGTAGGCTAAATATGTCACTGAGTTATAAATTTCTGTATATAACTTATATAGGCCTAGTCAGTGAGTTACACATATTTATAAGTAGTAGGTTAAATATTTCAATCAGTTATATATTTCTGTATATAACTTATATAGGCCCTGTCAGTGAGTTATGTATATTTATAAGTAGTAGGTTAAATATGTTACTGAGTTATATATTTCTTTATATAACTTATATGCCTAGTCAGTGAGTTACACTTATTTATAAGTAGTAGGCTAAATATGTCAGTCATTTATATATTTCTCTATATAACTTATATAGGCCTAGTCAGTGAGTTATACATATTTATAAGTAGTAGGCTAAATATGTCACTGAGTTATATATTTCTGTATATAACTTATATAGGCCCTGTCAGTGAGTTATGTATATTTATAAGTAGTAGGTTAAATATGTCACTGAGTTATATATTTCTGTATATTACTTATATGCCTAGTCAGTGAGTTACACATATTTATAAGTAGTAGGCTAAATATGTCACTCAGTTATATATTTCTCTATATAACTTATATAGGCCAAGTCAGTGAGTTATACACATTTATAAGTAGTAGGCTAAATATGTCACTCAGTTATATATTTCTGTATATAACTTAGATAGGCCTAGTCAGTGAGTTACACATATTTATAAGTAGTAGGCTAAATATGTCACTGAGTTATATATTTCTGTATATAACTTATATAGGCCTAGTCAGTGAGTTACACATATTTTAGGTAGTAGGCTAAATATGTCACTCAGTTATATATTTCTGTATATAACTTAGATAGGCCTAGTCAGTGAGTTACACATATTTATAAGCAGTAGGCTAAATATGTCACTCAGTTAAATATTTATATATATAACTTATATAGGCCTAGTCAGTGAGTTACACATATTTTAAGTAGTAGGCTAAATATGTCACTGAGTTATAAATTTCTGTATATAACTTATATGCCTAGTCAGTGAGTTACACATACTTATAAGTAGTAGGCTAAATATGTCACTGAGTTATATATTTCTGTATATAACTTATATAGGCCTAGTCAGTGAGTTATGTATATTTATAAGTAGTAGGTTAAATATGTCACTTACTTATAGCCTTTGCAAAACAAAAGTGATCCGTTTATCTGGCCTCCCTCAGGCCATTCACTGCGTCCTCAGGTAGTAATAGGGGAACGCTCTACAGATATGGAGGATACCTCCATAGGAAGCACAGACCAAGGGGGGACCTAGTCCCTGGGGGTCCATAATAGAATCTGGGGCATCCTTGCCCGGGGTCATAAATACCGGCGGAGGAGGAAGAAGATCCCTCAAATTTAAACTCAAAAGGGCCCACTGGTTTGTCCACAAGTTCCATGAGTTGCAAACCTTCTCCCAGCAATGGGTTAAATTGTATGGTGATGCCGAACACCATCGCGGGAGGATCCTCTATAGGAGGACAACTGTGGCAGGGCGTAAGATCCAGATCTATGGACAATGGCCTCTGCAAAGGGCTATCGACCTTTTCGGGGTACCTGCAAGACAGGGGACCTTGCGGTCAACTCTATTCCAACTTGAGGAGTGGCGCCCCTCGAGAAAATTATAGCCTAGTAAACGACACAGCATTCGCACGGGATTCTGGCTAATGGACAATTCTTCTGGGATTGATATGTTTTGATGGGCGTCTTTGGGCTGAAAAACCTCTTCCTAGCTAATTTATCTATTAAGGGTTGCCTCCCCGTAATAGCATAATATTTGTTAGCATGAATATATAATGGGTCGGAGGTAATAGGCTTGAGATTGTCTGTGCAGGATTTCGACTCTTGTTGATAGAAGAGCATCACCAAGTGCTGAAAACCATGTTGTGACCAAGATGGGCCCAGGACTGCACAAAGCCTCCATTCATACTGGTTATCCCAGGGACTTCTTGCTGTCTGGTTCTAAGTCGGCTTTAGCACTTTGGTGTAGACTTAAGAAGATATGTGATCCCCGTCCTGCACTGGTATCTGGTATCATTGCTTTTCCTGAGGCGAAAACAATTTCAATGATTTAAAGAACATGAAAATTAGAACTTGGAATGTTACGACGTTAAAAAATGACTATCGTATCGACATTTTGACTGACGAATTCAGACAATTCGAACTGGATTTATTAGGAGTTTCAGAAAATCATATGCCAAGGGTAGGAAGCATGAAATTAGCTGACATAGAATTTATTTCCTCAGGCAGGAAGGATGGGATTCACAGACATGGAGTAGGGCTGATGATGAATAAGGAAGCTGCTAAGTCTTGTTTAGGCTGGGAAGGCATTAATAATAGAATACTAATCTCTCATTTTATGACTAGAAAGTTCAGGGTATCAGTTATAGTAGTATACGCCCCTGTAGAACCGACTGACGGAGATACTAGTGACTAAGATGAATTTTACTTACAGTTACAGGAGCAAATAGACAAGGTCCCAGGTATAAATATGATGTTATTACTGGGAGATTTTAACGCCCAGGTTGGTAGAAACAGGGATAGATGGTATCCCAGCTTAGGCAAATTTAGCTTTGAAACTAAAAAAGCCTATAGATGCATACTTTTGTAATGCTCTAGGTACACTCATCTAATTCTCTTCAAAGCAGTTTACTGTCATAAAATGGCTCAGAAGTTAGCCTGGCCTTTATAAGGCGATAAGACAGATAGCCTTATTGATTTCATTAATATGATCTAAAGACTGGTAGGATCAATACAAGACACTAGGGTATATAGGAGTGCTGTTATTGATGTTAAAAGTAAAGATCACCATCTAGTAGCGTCAAGGGTTAATTTAAAGCTGAAATATCGGAAGGGTAATTTTCTCCCGGGAAGTTATGATGTTGGTAGACTCTAGTATGAGAATCTGTGAGAAACTTTCAAGGAACTGATAAATGCTAAATTGCAGAGTTTAAAATTTTATAATGTAAAAGATTGGTGGAATAGTGTTAGGAAAATAATTTGTGAAGTTGCTTAAGGTGTATTAGGGAAGAAAGCTAGAACTGCAGCTAAGAATATTAGTGAAAAACCTTTATGTTTAGTAGAAAGGAGAAAGGACTTGTACAAGAACTGTCTGAGTGATAGATCGCATGAAAACAAAAGAAATGTAAAGAAAGTGGAGAAAGCATTGAAATATGAACTAAGGAGGTGTGAAGTGGAGGCCATGGATAAAATTGCCGAGGATTTAGAAGCAGCTAGACGGCATAATAGTAAAATATTGTACTGGCACGTTAACAAATTGAGAGGTAGTAGTCAATCCGTACTTGTCCCAGTTTAAGATAGGAATGGGGTGGCAATTAGCGATAAGGAAAAAGCTAAAACGAGATTGGCCGAACATTTTGAGAATTTGCTTAAGCGAGATAGAGTTGCAAGAAAAAATATAGAGGAAAATGAAAAAGTTTGTGATACCTTGGATGTGAAGGAAGATTTGTTTTGTGAGGAGGAATTAGCAACAGTACTAAAAGGATTAAAGAATAATAAGGCTCCAGGTGCTGATAGGGTAGTAGATGAGTTTCTTAAATATGGTGGCTCTGAGGTTACAAATAAGCTACTGAAGATTATGAATATGATTTTTGAAAAAGGGGAAGTACCTAGTGATTTTAGGAAAACCTTAATTAAGCCACTTCATAAGAAAGATGATAAAAGTGAGTGTGGTAATTATCGAGGCATTAGTCTGGTTTCTTTAGGTAGAAAATTACTTAGTAATATGATACTTCTTAGACTGAGAGATGCCGTAGACAAAGCTTTAAGAGAAGAGCAGTGCGGTTTTAGAAAAGGTAGAGGATTTTCTGACCAAATTTTCATTCTTAGGTTAATAATTGAGAAGTGCCTAAGTTTTCAAACCCCTTTGGTCCTCAGTTTTATAGATTATGAGCAAGCGTTCGATTTTGTTGATAGAGGAGCTTTAGTAAAGGTTTTATCCTTGTATGGTATACCAGACAAATACATTAAAGTGATTAGTGCTATGTACGAGAATAACACTGCTGCGGTTAAGGTACGAAATGAGGTTAGCAGCTGGTTTTGTATTAAATATTGTATTAAGATTATGAGCAAGTGTTCGATTCTGTTGATAGAGGTGCTTTAGTAAAGGTTTTATCCTTGTATGGTATACCAGACAAATACATGAAAGTGATGAGTGCTTTGTCCGAGATTAACCCTGTTGAGGTTAAGGTACGAAATGAGGTTAGCCGTTGGTGTCGTACTAAATCAGGAGTTAAACAGGGCTTTATTGTGTACCCCTGTATATGGATCATTTTTATGGACTTTGTTTAAGGAGCACAGGAAAGGCAATGGGAGACCATGGAATCAAATGGGGAGGAAAAAGTCTCCTGGACTTGGATTATGCTGATGATTTAAGCATTCTAGATGAAAGTGTGAACAAAAATGAATGAAGTTTTAGAGGTTTTGCGAGTTCAGGGTGCAAGTATTGGTTTGAAAATTAATGTTAGGAAGACTAAGTCACTAAGGCTAGGAATAAGTCAAGATGTGAAGGTAATATTGGGTAAAGAAAAGATTGATCAAGTGGGCAGCTTCATTTACCTTGGTAGTCTTATTAGTAAAGAATGTAGGAGCAGTGAAGATTTTAAATGTGGAATAGACAAGGTTCAGGGTGTTTTTTCACAGTTAAAAAAAGTCTGGAAGAATAGGAAGATAAATCTGTAAACCAAGATTAGAATCTTAGAAGCTACAGTGATGACAGTGGTCAAATATGGCTCTGAAGCATTGGCGCTCCAAAAGCGGATGAAGATTTGCTAGATGTTTTCCAGAGAAATTGCTTAAGGATTGTTTTGGGTACCCGGCTGACTGCCCGTATTTCAAATAATAGGCTATACGAAAAATGTGGTTCAATACCGCTTTCTAGGTCTATAATGAAAGAAAGGTTGAGGTGGTTAGGGCATGTTGTGCGGATGAAGGATGACAGATTGCCGAAGATTGTTCTTTTTGGCCAACCATCTATGGGTAATTGGAAAGCAGATCGTCCCTGTCTGGGGTGGGAGGACGTCATAAAGAAAGATTTAAAGGAAATGGGAACTTCGTGGGCGGGTCTAAAAAGGGAGGCTATGAATAGATTGGGGTGGAGGAGGAGCGTGTGTAGCTGTGTTGGCCTCAGGCGGCTTGGTGCTGCGATGAGTTGTTAGTAGTAGTAGTAGTAGTAGTGTGAATAAGCCTTTAAATGGTGATGGGAGTGTTCCTGAAAAATATTTAAAACAAAAAACGGTGCAAGATAGTCTGTAAAATGATGCCATTGATAGTATGTTCGGTACTGGGCCTAAAATTTGAAGTGCTTTGTTGTGAGGTGAGTTTAGTGTCTGTAAATGTGTATTGAAATTAGATCGCCAAACTGTAGAACAATATTTCTCAACAGCCCATAGTAACCAAATGGTAAAAACCACTTGTAGAAAAAAGCTTCCTAGTGAAAAAAATTGCCATATCACACTGATTCAGGAATGGTAACTATTATTTTGGTTCGTCCTAAAAGGAAAAGTTTATTGCGAAATTAAATTTATGGCTGTTTGAAATCTTTTAATAAAAAGCCGATCTTAAAATCTAAAAACATAGTGAAAGTCATTATGGAATAAATGGGTATATTCAGCTGAATAGCTAACTCTGTTTCCGTGAGTTTGGAAACTTCTGGCATCGATTAGCTTATTCCCCCTAGGGTGTATAGTTTCAACCTTTTCTTTGGCAGACGAAGGCTGAGGAAATATTCTGTTCCTATTCAGGACTAAAACGAGAAACATATTTTATAATATTGTTTAAGGCTAGTCACATTTTGTGTATACCTCAGAATCTGGAATCTTAGACGTTGGAAGTTCTTGTAAGTATTTAATTACTACACCGGCATTATTGGCTTTTATACTGATTCTAGATATATAAAATTCTTTCAGTTTATTGTTCCACACCCAAAACCAAAAATCTGAGAAAATTTGCCTAATTTTTGAAAAAGGGGACCTCGCCGCCCCCCCCCCCCCAAAAAAAAGCAATAGATCTTACAGAAAATCTATTTATCAGATACATCATATCAGATAACCCTATCATGGAGGTTTCAAGCTCCAGTTTGTAAATATGAACTATATTTTAGATTCTCCAGTTGTAAACGAAGTAATGGCACACGAATGCAGTACTGGATTCAATCAAGTTGATTCAATTTATTTGTAATGAAATTAAGCTGTGTTTGGCGATCTGTGTTTACGTATCAGCTATAATGAGGGAGGGGTGGCGGGTGAGTCATTGTTTAGGGGGGGGTGGGTACGGGGGTTTCATATACGTTCAAAAATTAAATTAAAAAAAAGTTTTTGTAATTGAAAGTAAGGAGCGAAATTAAAACTTAGAACGAACAGAAATTTTTTTCCAATATGACAGGGGCTGTCCCCTCCTCAACGTCTCGCTCTTTGCGTTAAAATTTTATTGTTTAAAAAATTGAGTTGTAAGAAAGAGTCAAACTTTAGCGTAAAGAGAGATACGTTGAGGATGGGACAACCCCTTTCATATATGGAGTAATTTCTGTTCGTTTTAAGTTTTCATGTCGCTCCTTACTTTCAATTAAAAAACTTTTTTTTTTTTATTTTTGAACGTTTTTGAATTATGGCCGGTATTGATTTTGCCACACCGAATAATTAAAACAAACTTCCCCCCCCCCCCATGGACCATAAAACACGGGAAAAATAAGACTTTCACAAGTTGTGAGTGTTATGTTAGTTTTATTTTTTTTTAATTTCCGGAGGTTAATGGAATTTTGATACTTGTGTTTTATGCGTCACTCACTCAAGTTTACGCTGTGTAATATTCGAAAACATAACAGTTTTTTCGTTAGTTTCTTCGTTACTTTATAAATAAATGGGGGAGAGATAGGGGAATCTTGGGGGGAGGGAGGTAATGGCGTTCGGGACTGACGTACAATTGTTTGGTTGATAAAGATCATTCATAGACTAGCGAGCTCGCTAGTCGCTTATTTAACAGAACAATAAAATTAACTTCCACTAATAAAGTAGACTAAATGAAAGGCAAGAATAAAATAAACTTTGATTAGCGATCATCATAAGACAATTAAATTAAACACTACATTAGCCTAATAATAGCACTTAATATTTAAAAAAACGGCCATTGAAAAAAAACAGTTAAACAAAACATTACACTTTATGATGGGATTTTTTTTTTAGTTAACAAAATTTACAGATACCTCACTAACCTTCTTTAATTTTTTAGTGGCCATACCTAGAAAGGATTGCTTTCTAAATTCAAAATTTCAAGATACTTTATCACCCCCCCCCCTTATGTGCAAATATATAGCCCAAATTATATATTTCCCGTATATTCTGTCACTTGTCTTTGTCTGGTCTCGCGCTAAGCTGAAAAAAAAAATAACGAAGAAACCAGTTTGTTCTCGAGTTTTACACAGCGTAAACTTGAGTGAATTGCTCATAATACACAAGTACCAAAACTTATTTCCCCTACGGAAAAAAACTCAAATAAAATTCTCAAATTTGGAAAGCCTTATTTTCCACGGGGGGGTTATTTTCCAGGGGGTATCTACCGCAGGGTATTTTTTCACGTGGGGTATGTTCCGGGGGAATATTTTCCGAGGGGGGAGGGGGTTTAGCTGGGGGTGTTTTGCGCGGGGAGTATTTTCCCGTGAGAGATGGGGTATCTTCCCAGGGGAGGGGGGAATTTTCTGGGGGTAAATGCCTGAAACCGTTGAGAGGGAGGCTGAACAAAATCAAAACACTTTGTGCTTCTTGGTTGTGAATAGAGAATATCAGCAATATGTAAGGAACGGCTCAGGATATTAAGTTGAAACTTTCTAGGTAAACTGAGGAGACGTTGATGAGAGATTAGAGGGTGATCAGCCACCTTCCTCCCTCCGTGTCCGTTTTCTCTGCTCAACACTAGTCAAGATTTTGAAATTTTTATTTTTGTGAAACTAGACAAAAGGTTTAATAGCATTGCCTCTAGGGATTTAGTGCCCCCTCCCCACTTCCTCACAGCCCCGGAATAAAGATTGCAAATTATGCAATTTGCCCATTTGGTAGAGGCATGGTTTATCAGTAGAAATAGAGAAAATCTTTGATCCTGAGCCTATCCAAGATGGCTAAGGATATTAAGGTTAAAGTTTGGAGAGTGTTGACAGGCATGTTAAACATGGGCACCGACAAGAGGAGGCAGGGGGATTCGTTATTTCGTATTCGTAACGAATACGAAGTTCAAGAATCATTTCATTTTGGGAATATGTGATTTCTCCAGGAAAACTTTCTATCTTCTTGATAGCCAGAAGCCGTTAAACCACACTCAAGGGAGGCTAGTTCTTTCCAACCTCAAAAATCTGATGAAGGGAGTGGATAAACACTTTACATAGAACTTGAACTTGGTTGCAGTGCAGAATAGCTCCTACAAGTAGATTCTTCAAGTTGTGGGCTTTTTGTTTTCAAATATGCCCAAGACTACTCAAATGAAATAACCTATTTGGGAAGCTGCAATGTCAATTGATCTTCAATCACCTTCTAAGTACAAGACGTCAAAAGGAAGATATACACTATCTAAGAAATTCATAGATTTATATAACGATGATACTGAATTGGTAAATAAGAAAACTATTGACCTAATGATTAAATATAGAATCAAATTTGGTGTCCAGGTACTTGAATCTCTTTTAATAAAGAACAGAAGAGCCACTTGTTATAACTGTTGAAAACAGATGCCAGAAAATATGCAGCTCATATGTAAGAACTGTTAAGCAGTTACATGTATTGAATGTAAAGCAAGATCCTTCAGATACTTCTTTAGGCCCTGCTGTTTATAAACAGAAAAATACACTCCAACGCGCAGTCAGACACAACAGCACACAGAGAGAGGCAAACACACAGTCAGACAAACAAAACAAAAACTTTCAAATACGCTTCGGATCCCCAGAAAAGCTAAAAAAAGACAAGCTAAACCACGAAACAGCAAGACTTAACATTCCAAATAATATGTTAGAAACGAAAAACTTCTAAAACACACTTAGAATTAGCAACAAAGCTAACAGACAAGCTAAACCGCAAAAAAGCACAACTAGATATCCTAAATCATGTATTCCAACAAAAACTTCCAAAAAACGCTTAAAAAAACCAATAAAGCTAATACAGACATGCTAAACCATTATGAAACTATTCGAAACTATTATGAAACTATTCAAATATTCTGGCAAGTGAGCGAGGTGAGATGAATATTGCAAAACATGCAGGGAACATACAAACTGTATTAGGAAAAAAACTAAATTTTCTACTCTAGAAATATATTTTATTCGCATATTATAGTATTTTTATTCCAGAAATCAAGATGATTTTACACTTATTATCATATATTTTTTTCAAACTGAAAGGGAACTGAAATAAAAAGTAAAAATTGTGAAACAGAATCAAAGAATAGAACTTATGTTAAGTTGCAATAATGATTCATTACTAATTATTATTTCTTATCCACGAATATAACATTTGATTTTAGTAGAGTTTTGAAGATTAGCTTTAGAATATTGCCAAATTTTGTTATCTTCCACTTTTTTCAACTGTAGTTCAGCACGGTTGATTCAATGTTCTCAAGCATTATAATTTTCTAATTCTTCATTTGTCTTCTTTTTTATCCAAAGCTGTCATGAGCTGAAAATTAACAACAGTAACGACCAAAAAAGAAACCGACAAAACAAATTTCGTTTATATCTAATTCAAAAGGAATGCCTAAGCTGAATTTCAAAGGGTTATTATCTTTCATTTTATTGCTTACAGTTTGATTAGGGATTTATTGCTTACAGTTTCCTCGGTAGTAGTGGTGGTGGGCCTTCCCTTGTACTTTTGATTTTATTTAAATGTATAACTATGTAATACGTATTTTGTTAAATAATACGTATATACTTCACAAAAAAAAACAAAATCAAAAGCACCATAAGTGTCGCCTCAACGTGGCGGGGAAGTGACAACAGGGTGATGTTAGATATGAATTTTATACCAAGAAAATAATAATCAAAGTAAGAATTAATTTAAAATATAATTATTCATGAACCAAAGCTTCTATTTTCTATGCTATTGCCAAATGAGTTTTCACTAGTTAACAATTTGTACTTTGATTTGTATTTGACACCATTGCGGCTAAGCACACTGAATCTTTTTATATTGTATCGTCTGCCTATTTTGTCCAAAGTATTTTAGAGGTAATATGCAGTAGCAAAAAGTTCTATACTCCATTGAAGATTATTTGGTTGTCGGTACGGATGAAATGCTCGATTATTAAGTTGTCTGTAAATTTTAGCCCATATTTTCATATCACCCCATCAAAACTCAGGTAGCACTTTTGGGCCAAGGAAGGGTCTTTCCTGCTCTGAGCAAAAAATATTTGCACGCATCACATACTTTTTCAAACACAATAATAATACCCAAAGACAGAGCAGTAAGATACCTCTTGGTCAAATTGCAACCGACCTAAGCGCCATGAATATTCTCTAGGCCGCAGTTCTCACTGACAGTTTGCAAAAAACCAGAAATGAAATGCTCGATTATTTAGTTGTCGGTGAATTTTAGTCCTTTTTTTATATCACCCCAACAAAACCCAGTAGCACTAGATGTAGATCGATTATTAGGTAGCACTTAATGCCTAATAACATTATTTTATCGTACCAAAAAATTATGAGGAAACTGATCTTATTCATTTTCATGAACTTGTTGCTGTTTGAGAAAGGGAAGAGCAACTAGCTGCTTTGCATTGAAAGATGTCAAATTTGAAGCAAAATTTGGCTTGTCAAGAGCGTCAAAATGTTGCGGTTTGCCCAAGAAATTGCCTTTCAAATGGTGTTTCAAAAGTATTCTACTTTCGATAAGGGCAAGTCAACCTTTTCTTATACTTTAAAACAGCTTTGTCACGAAGTTGATTATATCGTGCCCAATTTTTTTTGGCATCGAAGGTATATGAACCGTCTTCTGAGCTTATAGGATCACAGTTTTGATTCGGTCACCCTTGGGGAAGAAATTGAAGAAACAAAGTAACATGCATTCGTGAGCTTTCTTGTGGTAAAAATGTAAAATACCGTAATTTAGTATATAGGGCCTTGAAACTTATAAAGTAGGGTTATATCTTACACCAATCCGGCTAAGTACGCTGAATTTCTTTATATTGAATCATCTGCCTATTTTTTCCAAAGTACTTAGAGGTAATATACAGTAGCGAAAAGTCCTATACTCCATTGAAGATTATTTAGTTGTTGGTACAAATGAAATGCTCGATTATTTAGTTGTCAGTAAATTTTTGCCAATTTTTTCATATCACCCCAACAAAACTAAGGTAGTACTTCTAGGCCAAGGAAGGGTCTTTCTTGCTCTGTGCAAAAATTATTTTGACGTATCACATACTTTTTAAAATACAATTTATAATACCCAAAGACAGAGCAGTAAGATACCTCTTGGTCAAGTTGCAACCGACCCAAGTGCCATAAATATTCTCTAGGCCGCAGTTCTCACTGACAGTTAGCAAAAAAAACACAAATAAAATACTCGATTATTTAGTTGTCGGTAAATTTTAGCCCATTTTCTCATATTACCCCAACAAAACCCAGGTAGCACTTCTGGGCCAAGGAAGGGTCTTTCCTGCTCTGAGCAAAAATTGTTTGCACACATCACATACTTTTTCAAACACAATACTAATACCCAAAGACAGAGCAGTAAGATACCTCTTGGTCAAGTTGCAACCGACCCAAGCGCCATAAATATTCTCTAGGCTGCAGTTCTCATTGACAGTTTAAAAAAAACACAAATGAAATGCTCGATTATTTAGTTGTCGGTAAATTTTAGCCCATTTTCTCATATTACCCCAGCAAAACCCAGGTAGCACTTTTGGGCCAAGGAAGGGTCTTTCCTGCTCTGAGCAAAAACTGTTTGAACGCATCACATACTTTTTCAAACACAATAATAATACCCAATGACAGAGTAGTAAGATACCTCTTGGTCAAGTTGCAACCGACCCAAGCGCTATAAATATTCTCTAGGCCGCAGCTCTTACTGACAGTTTGCAAAAACTCACAAATGAAATGCTCGATTGTTTAGTTTTCGGTGAATTTTAGCCCATTTTTTTATATCACCCCAACAAAACCCAGGTAGCACTAGTGGTAGCTCAATTATTAGGTAGCACTTAATGCCCAATAGCATTATTTTATCGTACCATAAAATTATAAGGAAACTGATATTATTCATTTTCATGAAGTTGTTGCTGTTTGAGAAAGGGAAGAGCAACTAGCTGCTTTGCATTGAAAGAGGTCAAATTTGAAGCAAAATTTGAAGCAAAATTTGGCTTGTCAAGAGCGTCAAAATGTTGAGGTTTGGCCAAGAAATGGCCTTTCAAATGGATTTTCAAAAGCATTCTACTTTCGATAAGGGCAATTCCACCTTTTCTTATACTTTAAAACAGCTTTGTCACGAAGTTGATTATATCGTTCCAATTTTTTTTGGCATCAAAAGTATATGAACCGTCTCCCGAGCTTATAGGATCACAGTTTCGATTCGGTTACCCTTGGAGAAGAAATTAAAGAAACAAAGTAACATGCATTCGTGATCTTTCTTCTGGTAAAAATGTAAAATTCTGTATTTTGGTACATAGGGCCTTGAAACTTATAATGTAGGGTTATATCTGACACTACTCCGGCTAAGCACGCTGAATTTCTTTATATTGAATCGTCTGCCTATTTTGTCCTAAGTACTTTAGAGCTAATATACAGTAGCAAAAAGTCCTATACTCCATTGAAGATTATTTAGTTGTCGGTACAAATGAAATACCTCTTGGTCAAATTGCAACCGACCCAAGCGCCATAAATATTCTCTAGGCCGCAGTTCTCACTGACAGTTTGCAAAAAAACACAAATCAAATGCTCGATTATTTAGTTGTCGGTAAATTTTAGCCCTTTTTCTCATATCATCCCAACAAAACAAAGGTAGCACTAGTGGTAGCTCTATTATTAGGTAGTTCTTAATGCCCAATGGGATTATTTTATCATACCAAAGAATTATAAGGAAACTGATCTTATTCATTTTCATGAACTTGTTGCTGTTTGGGAAAGGGAAGAGCAACTAGCTGCTTTGCATTGAAAGATGTCAAATTTGAAGCAAAATTTGAAGCAAAATTTGGCTTGTCAGGAGCGTCAAAATGTTGAGATTTGCCGAAAAAATGGCCTTTCAAATGGAGTTTCAAAATTATTCTACTTTCGATAAGGGCAAGTCCACCTTTTTTATACTTTTAAACAGCTTTGTCATGAAGTTGATTATATCGCGCCCAATTTTTTTTTTGGCATCGATTGTATATGAACCGTCATCTGAGCTTATAGGATCACTGTTTCGATTTGGTCATCCTTGGGGAAGAAATTAAAGAAACAAAGTAACATGCATTCGTGATCTTTCTTGTGGTAGAAATGTAAAATTCCATATTATGATATATAGGGCCTTGAAACTTATAAAGAAGGGTTATCTGGTATGCTGAATATGATGGTGTAATTTTCATTAAGATCACCTGTTGTGTCGTTTTCCCTCTTTCAGACATAGAACAAATTTTTACTGGCTCTTAGCTTTTAATGGGTATCATATAAAGAAAGAAAATGGGTATCATTAAACTTAATTAGCCTTAAATTTTTCCAATCAACTTGAATGTTCAATTCTCTGTTGAATCTATTGGTATCAAATTTTTTTCTTAGAGTTTTGATTACTATTCAGCCGTTTCACTCGGTACTTACAGCCCGTTTGCCATGAGCAGTTTGATATAACGGAGACTGCAAGTTGTAATTTTCCAATATTCTTTTCATTTTGCTTTTAATTTTTAAGGATAAAAATGAATAATTTTGTATTTTATGCTAAATGTTGTTCTAGTGGTTCGTATTATATGACAATTATTGGTTTGTATTTTATGACCATTCAATTTTGAGTAGACATTGCAACTAGCTCTCTGTTAAAAGGTCATCCTGTGTAGTTTTGCTTCAGATTAAAAATACCAATTACCTTAATAATGAATTTTCGTTTTGCCTTTGCAACATAAATTTTTAAAGGGTTTGTTCCAACAGTATTTTTATCATGAAAAACAAAGACACGTTCCTAAGCAAATATTTAGATTCAAAAGAGTTGAAATCCTAGCCTTTAAAAGAGCTGTTAAAAAAGCCCTCTTGACATTAATTTTATTCTTTATTCCCCAACAAAAATAAAATTTGTCCCTGTTTATGTTAAATACAAGAAGAATCTGGTTGTATTCGCAAAGAGCCAAAGTCAAGGAGGTTTTTTTGTAAAGGCAAATGCACATCAAAATCTGACCGTTATTATCTATAACTTTGAAGCCAATCAATGAAAATAACTGCCTAGCTTTTTTTGCGAGAAGCCATAAGTGAACGGTGCCATCAGAGGGGTCACATCCTCCTTTTTTACCACTGATAATATAGAAGTAAGAATACTGCATGGTACCACACCGAGAATAGTGATTTAGCTAAAAATTAGAAGACAGAGGAGATGTCCGAAAAACCAGGGGACAACTTTTCCTAAGTCCTAACCATATAAAATCCTTCACATTTCCAGCTCAATGAGTTGATGTCTTCTTAACTTTCTACTCTGAATTCTAAGGGGAAAAACCATGTACATCTTATTTTTTGTTTGTTTTCAAACTTAGTCCTATCTTTGTTCGTTTTTTTAAAATGTCAGGATTCTATTTTAAGAAGTGATATATTCTAAGGAGCTTACTTTAAGCATTATTTATCCAATTATTTTCTCCATAATTAACTACAGCAATGACACAATAGATCCCTCGATGCTTTCAAAAGCGTGTGTCTACTTAATGAACTTTTTGGAATAAGCAGATTTAATTAATATTGTCATATCAAGAGTCATTTATTAACATTTAAAAATGTGTATGTTTTATCTTGTATACAATTTGACTATAATAAATACATATCAACTTTATAATATTGCTGTTTCTTTGCTCCAATTTCTTTACTGTCTAAGTTCCACTGTTTTATTACTCTTTAAGCTTTAATTTCTTTGTAAATGAATGATTTATAACGAACCAAGAGGTAGTCGTAATGCTAGTAATACTATTCCTTTTATCTGTGCCATAAAACATAGTAAATAAAGCAAAACACTCAACCCAATTTGATTAGATTTAATTAATGTTGATGAAAGCATCTACAGGCATAGGAAAAAGGCCTTTCTTTTAGATTCACGAATTTTTCTATTAATTATATAACAATTCAATAAGAGCCATCAATTTTGTCAACTGTTATCGTCTTCCAAAGAGTCAAAAAGCAATATTGTATATGTTTTTTGCAGTAGGTCAACAGTAAGTGGCTTATTGACGTCAAGCAATACAGCCTAAATGTATTGCAAGGTATATTGAATGATGTTTAACATTTGCAACAATTATAAATTTGAAGACGCCCCGTCCCCAAAACAAAGTTAATATTAACTTTGGTGCTTTTATAAACACGAGTTTTTCTTTGCCAAATATACCGGATAGGTCAAGAACTCATTTAGATTCAATACTAGCTGTAAAGCAACTTACTTATTCCAGCTAATGCTCTCTAAATTGTTCTCAAAATTGCCCTAGTTCTAAATGTTGGTTGTCAAACAAGTACAATACATGGCCATATTCAAAGATTCAATTTCTAGTTTGTGCTTATTTTTATTCTATGAACTGTCCATTCTTTTTTGTGTAAGTTAAATTAAAAAACAATTTTTTTTCCATTGAAAATTAGGACCAGGATTAAAACTAAAACAGAACAGGAATTATACCATGAATAAGGGGGGTGAAACTTTGATCTTTACCGTGCTCCTCAATACCTCGCTATTTAGTATAGCTGTTTTTGGTCCTTTTAAAAGAGTTTTTCACCCTAATTACATACCCTTTGGGTTCCTAACCGAGTGGATGGATGCGCTAGATTTAGGATCCCTTGTCCAGGAGGGCGAGGGTTCGAATCTTAGTGTACCCAATTATTTGTTTTGGGACGGGGTTTAGTGTGGCGTGATTCAGTAATCTCAGTCAGAGTTGACCAAGCTCCAAATGGGTACCTGGAGAAATTTGGGGAAGGTAAACAGGAAAGGTGTGCGAAAGCACAGGGTGGCTGGCCTTCATCCCCCCTTGCACTTTCTGTTTGAAAGGCCTTGATATGGAGATCAGCACCGCCGGGATGGACCTTAAGGTTCTAGTGCCGCATCCTTTATCTTATTTTACGTTACCCTTTGGGTTTCAGGAGTCGCTCTTAAAAAATTGGGACGAATAGTCAAACCCACTTATATGTGAAATAATTTCCCGTTGTTTTCAGTTTAGGGCTGCTCCTTACTTTTTTTATTAAGTTTCGGATCATTTTTCAAATAATGCCGTTAAATCTGGTTTTCTCTCCATGAAAAATTCACTTCATTCACGGGAAACTTGTTCTTGAAAAGTTCTCTCATGTAAACTACCACCCCCCCCCGTAAAATTCCCTCCGGACAATTATATCCTCTCTGAAAATCCCCCCCCCCTTAAAATTTCTTGTGGACGATTCCCCTTGAAAAATTGTCCTAATAATGCTTTCATTTGAAAAAGACTTAATTTACTTAAAAATACTTTGTTTGGTGAAGCTTTAAGCAGGAATTCTAGCCTTGATAATGTTATAACAACCCAAAGCAAACCGTAGAAACAATTATAATACATCCAAGGAAGCTGCCTAAGACCCAAGGAACCGCCCAAGGAAACCAGTGATTAGACCTAAGATGGAACCGGGTAGGAAAAAAAGCTTTAAGTTTGATGTCCTTTTTACTTTAAGATTAGATCAGATATGGTTCAGACATAGTCATCCACACTCTTATAATGTTAAACATTAAGGAATAAATTTTTTGGCATGAAAATGTGAAACAGAGGCAATGAGATTAAACATTTTTGATTTAGGAACTTTGATAGAAAGATAAAAATAAATAGCGATAAGAAAAAAATGTTTTATTTTGCTCATTCTTTAGAGTATTTAACTTTTTTATGACATTATATCATCTCAGAATGCGACAGTTCTTGCTGCTTCTCCTAGATTATACTTTCTTAAATTTTAAATTAGTTTTATTTTACGTTAAAGAGAAATAAAATGATAATCTGGATTTTGAGAATTTCTGTCTATACGCCCTTATGCCAAAATACATTTTAGTAGAAAAAAACTATAAACAGAACACTTTTAGATCGCCACTTTGCTATTTAGTCTTTGTTGTCTATGGGTTACTTCAGAAACATTCTGCAAAATAAAATGTATATTTTGGGGAGAGAGGGTATTGGTTTCCATTAAAGCTCCGTCTTTGCCTAAGTAAAAGTATATGAAAACATCAGTAGTTAAATTTTTTTAGATAGTTATAGATTTGTTGCTTGGGCTAAAGAGCAATAGAAAATTTGAGAATAATTATGATTACAAATGTTCTGGTAATGGATTCTCCTTCAAAACGAACCAAAAATTTTATTGTTTAAAACATACGAATAACAAAAGTCCTATTGGAAAAAACAAACTACCATAAAGAAGTTAGAGGTTTGTAACCATGACCCTTTTCATTTGCGGGACAATCCCTGTTCATTTATGTTTTGATGACTGTTGTTTATTTCATTCAAAAATCCACTTCGTTATATTGCATTCAGACTTTTACCTTATACTATATTTAGTTTCTTATAATATAAAAGCGATTAATTAATTAATAACAATATTTTCAGGACATAGGGATTCAGAAAGATCCTAGAAGATTACTGGAAAAAATGAATGAAGAACGAAATAATGCATAATAATGGCTAAATGTTTTGAAGGATTGTAGTGAAATATTATAATCTGAAATTTTATAAGTTGCACATTTTTTTAATAATGTCCTTTGCTTAGCAATGGACTTTAAAGAAGCTGTGGCGGACAATCAGCTTTAAAGAAGCTGTGGCGGACAATCAACTTTAAAGAAGCTGTGGCGGACAATCAAATTAGGTAATTATAGGTTCAAAATAAATATATTTTTCATCTTAACGAAAGTAAATTCGTTCAATGAAATATTTTGGTTTCATGCTTTGTAAAAGATGCCATCTATAAGGGTTATTTTTCTAATATAAATACTTTTTTGGAACACATTCAGATTAGGAATCATAGGTTGAAACAAAGTGATTTAGTCCTTATTTTTGCGTTTTAATTGTTGTCACATTTTGGGAATTAAAAAGAAAATATATTTTTGCATATCCCCAGAATTTAAAAAAATTTATACCTGACAAAAAATTTGTTGCATCCAATAGAAATAGCCTTTTTATAAGGTAATGACGTTGGATGCCAGATTAAATGTTCGAAAATAGGTGTTACAAAAAAAACAGAATATTTTTTTTGTCACGTACTTAATTTCTCTTAATATTATTCGTTTAAATTAAAATACAAAGTTGTAACTAAAAAGGCAAAGCAAACACAAATCTTTTCGTAATATACTCCAATTGATATTTTCCGACTTACAAATATTCTCCGCACAATTTTTCTATATTTTTGTGTTAAATAAATAAGTTATTTATGAAGAAAATGAACAAGCAAAGACATGCTCTTTGGATGAAATTAACTTTAGAAACTAGTTGATAACAGCAACAATTAGCTATAAATCAGCTAAAAAAGTATAATGATTCGAACCTACTGTTTTTATCTTATAAAATACCAAATTGATAAAGATAGCTTTAAAACAGCTGTGGCAAAAGATAAGTGAGGTTTTAGCTTCACAATTAAAATTTTTAAATGACTCGTTTTTATTTTTATAAATAATTTTTATATTTTATTAACTCTCAGAATAACAGAGCAAAACTTCTTTAACTAAGCCAGTAAAAGAACTTCAACATTTGATAACCATCTAAGATATTAAATGCCAAAAATGTGTTGAGAAGATTATAGTTGTAACGTTGAGAATTTGAGAATAATTACGATTACAAATGTTCTGCTAATTGATTCTCCTCCAAAACAAACCACGAATTTTATTGTTTAAAACAGATACGAATAATAAAAAGTCTTAATGGAAAAAACAAACTAGCATAAAAAGCTTAGAGGTTTGTAACTATGACTCTTTTCAATTGCAGGACAATTCCGGCTCCTTTATGTTTTGATAACGGTCCTTTATTTTATTCAAAAATCGACTTCGTTATATTGCATTCAGACTTCTACCTTATACTATATTTAGTTTTTTTTTTTTACTTTATTCAAACTTACGATGACAAATATTTTGGTTTTAAAGAAGCTCATTACTTCCTCTTACAAAACTCAGTTTTCACCTATTATATAATTTAATATCGTTATTAATACTTTATTCAGGGTTGTCCTAAAATAACAGATATTTCTCCCTCTCAATATACCAATATTTACTAATGATTTGAGAACAAAGACTTACTTAAGGTTATAACAAAAATTAAACTTTTTATAATTATCCGTTTTGCCTTAAATTATAACGTGTTTAAAAAGACCTGCCATACTGAATCTTTTAAAAACACAATGACATAACGTTATATTCCTCGTGTATTATCATCAGCTTAGTCACACCCCCCCCCCACCTACACCTGCGCTTCATCTGAAGAATCTGAAAAATGATTTTTCATCATTTTGCCCCAATGGCGGTTCAGGTACTATACCTTCAAATTTTGAACTCCACACCACTTCACGTTATAATTTGGCGTCAGTAACCGGTTGATTTTATTGAATAAACAAATAAAAAGACAACTTTTTTCAACTGAAAGTAAAGAGCAAGGTTTAAACTTAAAATGAACAGAAGTTATTCCGTTACAAGCTCATCCTCAATCCTCGCTCTTTACTCTAAAGAGCAAGTTATTTAAAAATACTTCAAATTCAACATCCCTTGTGTTCTGTGACTCATTCCGAAAGGAACGTGTCATAGAACGAAGACAGAAACTAACTAGCTTAAAGAGCTAGGGTTGACAAAAGAGCAACTCCATTCACATTTAAAATGGCTCTTGTTTCTTTTAAGCTTAAAACGTGGTTTTATAAATGGAATTTCTGATTCCGCTTTCTGTGTAAAATTTGCCACAGAAATTTCCCTGAATCCTACCATGGAAAATTATTCCCCCGGAAGGTCTTCATACCGCTCAAGGACCCCCTTCCCACAAAAAATACGTCTTCCCATTATAATTTTTTTCATATTCTGCGATACTATATGGGAATAGTGGGCAAACTGCGTAACTTGTAATTCCTTCTTCTGGGACTATAAGGGATCATTTCCTCCCCAAAGATAAATTATTGGACCTTTCTATTGTTTAAATCAAATTAATAATTCCAAATTTTTATCTGTTATTATATGGGTAAAAAGACGCATGGAACAATTGGTAGCTAACCTCCAATCTTTGGTTATACTTAAAGGTTACTAATATTTGTGATTCACGATCAAACAAGCCCTCTTCTAATTTTCTCGGTATGGTTTGCTACAATTGGGTATGAGGAACGAAACATATAAACCCGTATTTCTTCTGGTAAAAAGTACAAAACTCAAGATTTTAGATAGAAAAGAGGAGTTAAGAACTTCTAGACTTACGCTCTCTAATATGCTGAATATTAACGTGCTTTACATTTCGATGCTGTTTCCTCTTTTGTCAAAAATCAGGTGAATTTAATCAGATCCTTAGAGTTTGAGGAACAATTTTTGTTTTTTATTTTGATTGTTGTTGGACCGAATCGCTCGTTTCCTACATATCACTAACTCGAAAAAATTTTTTTTTAAACAAGTTATAATACCGAAAAGGCGGTAATTGACATATGAAACACAGAGATTACAGAAAATAATAAAATGAAAAAAAAAATAAAAAAAGGTGAGAACGCAAGGATTTTGTCAGCCAGTGGCAAGCCATGATAACGAAGAAACAAGCAAATATATCTACAAGGACCTCCCTCAAATCTTCCTCAGTGCTAAACAAAAAAGAAAGAAGAAAAAAAACAAAGAAAATTTAACCTTTCGAAGTTTACCCGACAACGACAAAACCGACGCTCAAAGTGACTATGGATTTGACAGTGGAAGAAGAAACAACCATCTTTTTTATAAAATAATCTCTTATTTAAAATATAGTATTTTTCGATTCAACGTTTCTTGTAATTGTTTTCTATATCGATGAATACTAGATAGGAATGACACAAAATGCTAAGTAAAAGCGGAGTTGAAGGTATAGAGTGAAATGATTTAAGAATAAAACAATAGCTCAAGAGGGAGCTATTTAGAGGATTAGAATCACCCCTTTCCAATGAATAAGGCCATGTAAATCTGTTTTAACAAGAGTCCAACTTGATATGAAACCAGTGATAAACAAAATTTCTTATTTGAACGAAAACCATCAAAAAATTTTAACTAGATGTTTTATACAATCTCCTTCCAAAAAATATAATTTATAAACAAAGGAAACAAATATATTTGCAAATAAAATGTCTACTTTTATTTTTGTACATTCTACACCTTAGAAGTAGGTATTTATAAATCCTAAATTGAAAAGACATCCTTTTTTTAAAAAGTGGTTTATCTCTCACTGCCATCTTTATTTCAAAGTTCTTATTCTACCACTGGATTCCAGCAGACCCATAATTATTCAATGAAAATGAACTTTTGCATTGGTGCCATGTTAGCTTATAGAACAAAAACCAGTTTTTTGCCATAGTGCCTATACATGTCACATTTCGATATAGTCCTTTTTGCTTTAGAATTGGCATGTCATCACCTTCGTAGTAGTTTAAGAAACAAAACAAGTCATGTGATGTCAGCTCTTAAACATGCCCCTTTTCGACAAGAATTCATTTTCATTTTTAAGCGGCCAGGCCGCATCAAACCGGTTTCAAACATGCCACAAAGCGGCTGATCCTGTTTTCGACCGACCCTTATTAGGACTAGTTTCTATAGGAATAATATTCAAAACATTGAGAAAACTATGGTTAGACTATAGGAAACAAAAGTCTCAAGGATTTCACTTAAATGTAGAACAAGAAAAAATTTAACTAAATTGATTCTTAGCAAAGTTATGGTTTCATTAAGAAAAAATAACTGTACTAAGAATTTTAAGTGTGGGAGGTTGTGAGAATGTGGGAAAGCCATCATAACTTGACTTAATTTTAAAAATAGAAAAGTATGACTTTTGAGTAATTATAAAGGTAACGAAGTATTAATTTTCTTTGTGTAAGGAAAACAAACAACATTACATTATAATAAGAATACCCTTGATCCATTTAGGGCCATAAAATGCAAATGCCAGACCACCGTTTTAAACCAGGGGTCAACGACAAGAAAATTACGCGATTTGTATCACATGACTAAACAGGGTTTTTAATAGAGAAAGCTGAAACTAATCTTTTGAATAAAGAACTATTATTAGGATTACATCAAAACTGGTCTCTGAACAATGAGAGAAAAGAAGAACAAAATAAGACAAAACTTAAAATAGGGATTCGGGGACGAAAGTCGGGTAGTCTTTTTGGATCAAACAAGGAGTAAGTGTTTTTACTTTGTTAATACGATAAACTACCACTGTCTGTCTGAATTCCCCTCGGAGATAAAAGTTTGAAGATAAAATTAAAACAAGAAGAAAACCTCTAAAGATTTCTGTCACTTGGAGATAACTTAAAAACGTATATAGGAGAAAATAAGAACTAGTGCCGAAATCTAACATTTTTGGTGATTTTTGGTTTATAGTTCGGTAGAATTTTCACTTAGACAAGGCTTGAGCCATCTGGACAAAATAGCATATTAAGGTTAGAATAAGCTAAATTAAATTTCTGCCCAGAAAATTCAGCTTTGAATAACTGAAGGTTTAAGGAGGAAAGGAATCTTAACCAAGAAGTCAACGTTAGACGAGCCCTTTAAGCTCCCCATTTCAGCATAGAGTTCCTTGGGACTTAGCTTGCCTTTATAAAGACCTTATATCCAAAAATTATAATCATCGGACACCAACATTACTTGCCCCCCCCCCCTTGTGCAATCTTCAGACGTTTATACGTCTGAGGAGGAACATCGTTCCCTTTTTAATCATTCTTTCATTTCGTTAAACCCGTACTGCATGTTTATACAAAGGTGGCCTTAATGTTTATACAGGTAGGTCAGGGAAAAAGGGAACAATTTTGTCGACTTAAGAATTTCCAAATCTTTATGTCCAGATATTTTGAATTAAGAGTTTTCCCTGCTAAAATTAAAGCTTACTAAAGGTCCAAGGAATAAACAGCCCTTTTCAAGAAATAATAAGAAGATATCTTAGTTTGAGTTAATGAAAATTGAATTAAAATCAAGTACGGTTATTCTTAGCTTAGCTCAACAATAGTTTGAACTAAAGGATTTTAATAACCCATAACTTAATCCTTGACTAGCTATTCAAGTGTAACTTTTTTAAGTAGAAACATTCGATAGCCTAGAATTAACTTAATCATTTTCTTTTCGGTAAACATTGGTGGATTGAACAAGTAGATCATTAGACCTTAGACCTAGAAGAGGCTTAAAAATATTCAACATAATCAGAATTAGAATATTTTTCTTTTTATCTTCTTTTGTAATAAAAATCAGTTGTCACTGAATTCTGAGTACCGATTTCTTACCCAAGCCTCAGTTTGTAACACGCTACCAAATATATTAGCCCTGTTAGTAGGGGCAACCTTACAACTGGTCGCAGCGGTACTCAGGTTCGGTACAACTGGTTGCAGCGGTACTAAGGTTCGGTACAACTGGTCGCAGCGGTACTCAAGGTCGGTGCAACTTTCATTTAAGTGGGGGAGGATTAATTAAATTGATAACATTTGGTAAAATTTAGTCCTCTGTTCCTCACAAGAAAGTGTGTGTTCAGTTTTTCAAACCTATCCAAGACAGAAAAGTTTGAAAAGTGTTCATTAAAGAAAATTTTAACCTAAAAGGGAAGCTCCGACAGCCTTTTATCTTCCTAAGATTCTTTCTTTCTTCTCCTTTTCTTTCTCTTTGCTACAAGTTTTAGTGTCCGTATCATCTGTAGCTTGCTTAAATCCTTTTTAACACTAGTGTCATAGTTTAATCATCTTCAAAAGAATAAGCATACTATTAGCCTTGAGGGTTAATTTAAATCGAGACATTGAGCTAATTCTTATGCAATTTATAAACTAACTCATTTTAGTAGTTTTAAACAATTTAAAGGTTCAAAACGTTTCCCACATTAAGAGTTTATAAGGATAGAACAATCCTGAGTTCAAATGAAAACAAAATCAAACAGTTATATATTGCACTACAAGACGCACAGTCTAGAATAAACTCTCTAGAAGGGCAATATAGAGATGCCACAGTCACAAGTAGGCTTCGAAACCTATTTTTTGGAGCAAGCGCCTCCCATCTCGTTACTGACATATCCCAATGAAATCCATTCATGGATTGCTACCCTTTAACAAATACAAAGGAGTTTAGGGAAAGATGAATTATTAGCGCTAACAAAGAAATTTGAATTGATTGATTTAATGTATAGGGACTCCTCAGACATGCCTTTGGGAGCAACGGTGGTTGACTAAGGAGACAAGACTTCCCCTGGAGAACAAAGAGATAACTCCAGAGTAGAATTTCAAAACATAGGAAATTATAAAAATAACCCAAAGAAATGTTTGAACTATGGACAGAAAGATATGTCAGGAACAACTAGGGATAATTATTCTAGGCATAAATTTAGTAAAAGAAAAAATGATCGCATAAAATGCTGGACTTGCGGGGGTCTAAATAGACAATCGGAATGTGAAAAACCTCGAACTTGTATCTGCTGTGGTGAAACCAGCTAGTGGGAACAGAAACAGGCTAGTGGGAACAGAAACAGGCTAGTGGGAACAGAAACAGGCTAGTGGGAACAGAAACAGGCCAGTGGGAACAGAAACAGGCTAGTGGGAACAGAAACAGGCTAGTTGGAACAGAAACAGGCTAGTGGGAACATAAACAGGCTAGTGGGAACAGAAACAGAAGTCACTAGCACGGACAAGACTAGGACTATGAAGGTCACTAGAACGGAAAGACTAGGACTATGAAACAGGAGTCACTAGCACGGGCAAGACTAGGCCTATGAAGGTCACTAGCACGGAAAGACTAGGACTATGAAACAGGAGTCACTAGCACGGATAATTGAGAGGAGTTTTGTTCTGAAGATGAATGAGTATCTAATCTCGTTTAAGAGGTATTTGTCAGCCGACAAATATGTATATAAAAAAAGAAGAAAAAAAGGGTCATTCAAGAAAGTTCATCACAAAAATTATTGTTATAGAGACCATATCTAGTGTTATCGGAATTATATAAAAACGTCTTTTTGTTACATCAGTTGAAAACTTATAAACGACGGTTAGTAAATATAAGACAACTTAAAAAGATAAACAAGGAAGTAACAAAAAGTTGAATTCAAGTAAAAAGGTTAGTAAAGAAAATAGAAACAGTAATCCTTTCTATTCTTCAAGCAGAAAATAAAAGCTTCCCATTCATTGTCACAGATCCGGCAGACATGCTTAGGACAATTTTCGAAATTGAAAATTCACTGCCAAAAGGTTATAGAACATCGGTTAATTATAGGCATTACGGCTTACTGGAACTTTATAAATCGACTAGCTACAATGTTGCCACACAACAATTGAAATTGTTGGTTATTTGTGATTTCTCCATATGAAATAAATAAGATGGGTTCAGAATGTTCGAAATGTTCAGCATTCCGTTCCCAGTATCAAACACTTCGTATTTCTTTCAAATAGAAAACGAGTTTAAATTTTTTGGGTTGAGTAAAGATCAAACGAGATATTTTTTAGAAGAAGACAATATAGAAAAAGGATGTAATTTAAAGAGTATACCACTATTGTGCAAACACCAATTTATTATTAGAAGCACACAAATGAACTCCTGCAGTTAAGCAAACTATATGGAAAATAATGCATTAATTAATAAAGAGTGCCAAACCAAAATTATAAAGGAAAACAAAATCTTAATCCAAAAAATTGGAAGGGAAAAGTATATAATCACATCTCCTTTCAAAGAAGAAATAAGAATACATTTAGAATGCAAAAGAGAGAAAAACTGTAAATTCACATATATAAAAGGCAGCTCAATAGTGAAATTGCCAGAAGAATGTTCTCTAACTGCAGAGATGTTAAAGATAAACAGTATGTATAGGAGACAGATTACAAAAGAAATGGCATCTTTAAACATATCGAAAATTAGCCTAAAAGGGAACCTCTCCATAGCTGGTATAGAAAACTAATGGAAGATTTAATTTCAATATATTTCCAGAACAACTCCAAGATGTAGATTGGCATAGCTGAGCTAAGAAAAATGCACATTTCCTTAAGGGACGAAAGAGGAAGGAAAACAGCTAGCTATTGGACGTTTTTTCTCAATACCTTTAATCTATTTCTATCTTTATTAGGAAAAGTCTCTATTGGAATAATATTCAAAACATTGAGAAAACTATAGTTAGACTATAGGAAACAAAAGTCTCAAGGATTTCACTTAAAGGTAGAACAAGAAGAAATTGAACTAAATTGATTCTTAGCAAAGTTATGGTTTCATTAAGAAAAAATAACTGTACTAAGAATTTCAAGTGTGGGAGGTTGTGAGAATGTGGGAAAGCTATCATAACCTGACTAAATTGTAAAAATAGTAAAGTATAACTTTTGAGTAATTATAAAGGTAACGAAGTATTAATTTTCTTTGTGTAAGGAAAACAAACAACATGCTTGTTTACAAAGACTGTAAGCCCACAGATTACCTTCATATATGACCTTTAAGTGAATAATGGTGGTAAAAAAATTCAAATTCTGAAATAGTTCCATAAAATGAGTGAACAAGAAAATTTGATTTTAAACAAGGGCTGCTTTATAGCCATGTAGATGTAAAACAAGCCAGTGTTCATGCTTGTTTACAAAGAATATAAGCCCAAATTAGGACAAACAGAGAGATATGGAAAATTCTGGTCCGCTCTTATGGTTACTCAATGACGAATCATCCTCAAGTTTAGTCTGATTATAAATCAGTAGAGTTTAGTCGAATATCAGATAGATTTTATATCAGATAAATACGATCTGATAGTAGAAATCAAATAGAGTGAAGCCAATAGCCCCTTATCCAATTAGTCGACAAATAGATTGTGCCTAGAAAGCTTATCATGCTAGAACAGAAACCTTATCACGGAAAAAATTACACAGGGCGTTAATAGGTGACACGTAACTTTTAAATATATAGTATATGTGTAATGCAAGTGATGTCAAAACGTCGGCGATCAGGGAGAAAGGCCCAAGGCGGGAAGCTCGTAGTCCACCGATGGTGACAAATAGTGTTTTTAGGTCCTGTGTTGCACATTTTGCCTACTAGGTAGCTACCTTAAGAAAAAACAACTATTGCCTTAATATATTAGTAGCCGTTGAAAGCGGGGTGGGGAATCATTGAGCTACATTGAAAAATATTTGAACATGGACCTTATCAAGGCTACTTGATTTTGATCTTCTAACTCAGAATATTAGAATTGACATGTATTGCGTAAAATCAAAATTTGTTTTTTTTTATGCAATTTTTTATGCTATTTCCTGCCTTTGACACTATTTAAGAAGTATGCTTACTTAATATTTTCTTTTGAGAATAATTAAAAATACATGAATGTATTTTTTTTGGTTCTTGTGTCATTTGTATTGCTGGGGTCGACTCCCCTCGCACACGTTAGGTCCCCTAGTGGATAAATATCCGCGTTATTTGCGCTTATTTAATTTTATCGGTTATTTGTAATGATGGCAAATATCAGACTTAACCTATTGCTTTTTTTATAAACAGATACCATTCAACACAATCAAAAAAGGTCGTCAAAAGTCTGTCCATTGTTCCTAAAAACTGCTTATTTGAAAATGTCAATTTTCTTTTTATGTTGTTCTATTTATTTAAGAACGAGAGAGGATGAGCATATGTAGGTTTTATTTTTGTAGCTAGACATAAGACATACCTTAGTACTTCAGTTTAATTAAATCTACGTTCAATGTTTTGTTACAACAAGCATCCTTGATTGCTATACTTCGCACACCTTAGACTAAATTAGTCTATGTTACTAAGGATTTGATTAAGTTTTAGATGTCTTATTTTTGTTAGTGCTATTTCTATGCCCTTTCAAAGGATAATAGAAAGGTTGGAACAGAAAATAAACAACGTTAGGAAGCTCGTGATCGACTGAGAACGACATGTGGTGTTGGACCACGTCTTGTGGGAAGCCTGGGGAGGAACTCAAGGCCCATGTTTGTTTTTTGTAATTTTTTTTGTGTGTAAACGACCGTAGGAAGGGATATTTCTCAATCCTTCAAGTGTAAGAAATTAGTATTTTTATGCCAATCCGGACCAGTCAAAGCAATGCTTAAAGGTTGAATAGAAACTTCAGTGAGCTAAGTTTTCGTTTTTGGATCTGAATGCTTTGAAAGAGAAACAGAGAGTTTACTCTCTTATAGCTCCGAGGCGAAAACAAAACTTTTTAATTTCACTATATTATATCTATGACGTATGCTGTTTTACAGCTCCGTGTTAAACATTACTTCCAAAGAGAAACAAAGGCATTAATGTCTTTAGCTCCTTGGCGAAAAATTTAATTTCATTTGTTTATAACTATGACGTATACAATAACGGAGTGATCTCCTTTTTATAGGTTATTGACAAAAATGTTCTTTGATTTCAATAGGTTAACTAAGAAAAATACTGTGTCTTCATTTTTGTGAAATATTTTTGCAAGTCTGTCACATTAATTTACCAATACTAACTCAGGTCTCTCCTCAGATTTTCTATGAAAAATCGACCCATGTCCTAACTAAGATGGATATTATCCAAAACAAGAAATTATCAGTACAGAAGCGTCTAATTAAATGAAATATTTTGTGTTAGTGCAGATTATAATTATTTTAGGCCAACACATAAAATAGGCCTACCAGTGTAATTATGTGCCGCAAGTTTGCTTATTCATGTGTTTCTTACTCGAGAAATATAATGTTAATTGTATTAAATTGTATAGCGATTAATAGCTACGCTTTAAAGTTATATCTCAACCAGTCATAGAGGTATATCACGACCAAAATAAAGCTCAAAAGTGATGCTTAAATTTTGAAATCATTTGATTGGTTGAAGTTTACGTAAGAAAACCGGGTATACATCAAATGGTAACTAAGTATGACTCATAAGGGTTACACAATAGAGTTTGGAGAATATGTATAGCCAGTCCCAATGTCTGGGTAATCAGTCAATATTAGGGGCAAAAAAAACAAAAAAACTTTTAAACAGAGGGATACGAAGAATCCGATCCGAACTTTATCTATAGTTGGCTATTGGTACGTTTTATATGTAGAATTTCACGGCGGATGTGGAATTATATCTCAATAATAATATGTAAAATTTTAAAACCATTTCAACAGTTAAGATATATGGATTGAAACCCTGTGTATGTCCAATGGCGACTAAGTAAAACCCACAAGGAATTCCCTATTAATGTGAAGGTGTTTTTTCGCTTTACAGATTCTAATAAAACTTTAATATCTTATTTATTTATTTAGTGCTGAAGGGTTTGCTCATACAATAGCCTTCTAAAAAGATATTGATGTCAGTTCTTCACTACGCTTATATTCTTTGCCAAGCATTAACTGGAATCTACGCGGGAAAGCTTGGAAATCCTACATCTAATGACCTTATTCGAAAGGTGAATATGAGGCACCAATGTTGAATTGTAATTACGGAAAATCCAAGAGAAGAACACGGGAAAACAAAGAAGAACACCTCTACATTTCAGCTGAGGTTAAACCCGGAGCCCCATGAGAACGTCTAAGCCAAGAAATAGGGAAGACATTAGAAAACGAGTGGGTAGAGAGGTCTCCACTCGTCCTTGTTATGTCTTGTTTCCCTATTGTAGTATCGTTTGCGTAAAACCGTGTGGTTATGACGCTGCACATGCGTTTCTTATACAGCACGGACGTGCGTGAACAATGCAGGCATGAAAAATGTTGTAAAATTAGACCTCAAACATAATAATGTAGGGTAAATTATGTTTATTTAATAAGTATTTAAGAATTATATAAGCCATTTATGTTTATTTAATAAGTATTGAAGAATTATATAAGCCCTTTATCGATGTTTCCGTTCTCAAAACAAATTTGAAGACATCTCTGTTTTAAATTTTTAGATTTTCGTTGAGAGGACTAATATTAGTGTATTTATTTAATTCTGTCTCATAGCTTAGAAATTAATGTGCCCAATCAACACGTGTCTTATTTGTACTATGAGTGTTTACTATAAAGAACGTGTGATTCTGCCTCGTTATTTTTATTACAGGAAGTAAATGGACACATTGGTTATTGAGCATTACAATGAGCTGCCCAGTACAGATACGACCCAGTAGCATCTATTTTCATCATATCTCAACCAACGAAGAGTACTCACCATAGACCCCAGGCAATTTTCATCCCAGCTTCGTCTACGAAAACAACAGTTACCTTCGATCGTCATTTCTTCCACCATGAACCATATTACGTATCAGGTAACACAATATTTGGAGTTTAATTCTGAGAACCCCATCGATCAGAGCAAGATAAACGATGTTTAACGATATTTAAAATTTAATGATATTTAAATACATTCAAATATATTTGAAGCTGAAGTAAAGACAATTTGAAGTTTAATTCTGAGAACCCCATCGATCAGAACAAGATAAACGATATTTAACGATATTTGAAGTTAAATGATATTTAAAGACATTCAAAGATAATTGAAGCTGAAGTTAAATACAATTTGAAGTTTAATTCTGAGAACCCCATCGATCAGAGCAAGATAAACGATATTTAACGATGTTTGAAATTAAATGATATTTGAAGACATTCTAAGATATTTGAAGCTGAAGTTAAAGACAATTTGAAGTTTAATTCTGGTAACTCCGTTGATCAAAACAAAAGTAACGATATTTAACGATATTTGAAATTAAATGATATTTAAAGACATTCAAAGATATTTTAAGCTGAAGTAAAGACAATTTGAAGTTTAATTCTGAGAACCCCATCGATCAGAACAAGAGAAACGATATTTAACGATATTTGAAGTTGAATGATATTTAAAGACATTCGAAGATAGTTGAAGTTAAAGTTAAAGACAATTTGAAGTTTAATTCTGAGAACCCCTTATAGCAGCACAAGAAAACCGATATTTAAAGATATTTGAAGTTAAATGATATTTAAAGACATTCGAAGATATTTGAAGTTAAAGTAAATACAATTTGAAGTTTAATTCTGAGAACCCCATCGAGCTCTACAAAATAAACGATATTTAACGATATTTGAAGTTAAATGATATTTGAAGATGTTTGAAGTTGAACTTAAAGACAATATATTAAAAGAGTCACTATAGTATGACGACAACCCGTTTCAAATCCAAACTTCAATTACCCCGTGATTAACCGAGGAATCACCATAAAGGCTAATCGACGCAAGCCATGAGCAAACAATTTTATAAAAGGCACAAATGAACAATTTTAACGCGAGAATACATTCTCTATGTGCCTCAAGATATCCTAAACATTCATATGCTGAGAAGAAATACGCCAACACCTGTAGTGGGAAGCATCATTTCCCAGTAGACTATTAGAAAAAAAACTTGTCGTGTAAAGACAACCAGGCTCGAACTGTTCCATGAAGAAACCATAACCTAAATGCTTCAAAATTTTTGACAAGACAAAAAGGGTGAAAGACAATAATTTACAACAGAAGGATTGAGTACAATAAAGACTCAAAGGTGATGATTATATCTGAATATAAATATTCTACTTCCTATTAACTTTGATAATTCAAGAATCGCAATAGTGAAAGTATTTTAAAATTACCAGTGAACATGGTAACCACAATATTGTGTGTTTTAAATCGTTTGTGTATGTAGTGTTTGATATCCAGATAGTTATGTGTAGCGTTGTCAAGCAATTCATTTAATGTAGCGTAGATAGAAAGTAGTGTACCATATAGACAAAAAAAGTGAATTAAAAAAAAACTAAGGTAAAGGTAGAATAGCCCCAACCTGGTTGGAAATGTAAAAGTAATCAGTGTTAGATAAAAAAAAATAAAAAAAAATCTTTAGTATAGTAGCTAGTCTAGAACCATGAATAATCTTAGTCCAGTAGATGAATTTTAGATAGGAATGTAGAATAAAATAAGAAAGGTAATAGGGAAAATTTCTAGCACTCCTGATTAAGCCATAACATATATATAAAATAATTATGTAGAAGAAATAGTAAATGACGAACATTTTAAAAAGATCAAAGGCGAGCAGTTACTAATGACGGGACGTCATTAATTGATGGGAAGGGTGATATGTACCATGAGTAAGATGCGATGTATTTAAAATACCAAAATAAAGTTCCTTTCTAAAGATAATTCCGATTTCTTATAATTAAGCTAAATCTAGTTGCAAAAATGAAAAGTCCTTAATCAGCAAAGAGAAAAAGTGCAGTCACTTTCGCAGGAAGTTGAAATGGCAAAAAAATCGTGTGAACGCCTGAATCGTCTGAAATAACTTAAAAAGATTATTGGACGAGGAGTCTCTTCCTTGGGCCACATGAGCCAATGGCAAGCCAGTCCTTAAAGCGCAGAACGAAAGAACTGTGTTTGATAGTGGGGTAGATGTGCTTTATAATATTATTCGTGAAACAGATTTGAGAGGATCCATTGAAATAGAAGTCTTAAACTCTTTCATCTCGGTCACCATTATTGTCATTGAAGTGACCTATTGCTGTGCATCTAAATATGTAAGTCAATAAATATAGTGCCCTTTTTATCTGTTTTATTTCATTTTCTATGTCTGAATCTAGTCTGATAATAGATAATTAGTTCGTACGTCTCCAAGGTAAACGTTCCTAGAGGAAATCGGATCGCCAGATAACACGAGAAAAAGAGGTCACGTTTACATAGCTGTGCATTTCATTTTTACCCAATAGTTGAGCGTGGCGCAGGCCTTGTTGGCCCAATCTCCAGCGCTATAAGCGGCGCTATTGGAGAATTTTCTATCGCTACAAATATCAATTTTTTCAATTGCTACAAAACTCGCTAAATTTAAAACACTAAGGACACAAAAAAATATTTTCTCTAAATTAGAAATGAAAACCCGTACACCCAATTTATCTTAATAAATTAGAAAAAAGAGAGAATTCAATTTCTACTGAAAAGGACCTCCATGTGAAGTTGTGCAGTTTTGGTAGTCATGGCTTAATTTTGAATGTTAAGTTGACTTTGGGAAACAATATATTTTTCATGACAACTTAAAAGGCCAAAATAGAGAGAATGTATAATTGAATATATTGGGTACCATATAGCCTTCAGAGAGAGGTCTGAAGGCTCCAATTAGGCCACTTCCAATATTATTTCTCACATCTTGGTCCATTGTGGCAATTAAAATTGTCATTTCAGAATTTTATTGTGAAGATCAGAGAAGCCGAAATAAAAAATACGTGTCAATAAAGTTATTGAGTCTTTGGCAACTCACTTATTTCGTATAGAATGATAACAATTGCCAAAATAACCAATTTTCGGCAACCAGTTAAACGTTTATTACGATCACTTAAATAAACACTTACAATGGGCTACTCGATTCTCTGGAAGAGCTAAAACTAATCCTTCTTCAACTTTAGAAGTAAATATATCTGAGAGCAAGAGAATCTGAGAATACGTGTCAATAAAGGTAGTGAGTCTTGGGCAACTCACTTATTTCGTATAGAATGATAACAATTGCCAAATTGACCAATTTTCGGCAACCAGTAAAACGTTTATTACGATCAGTTAAATAAACACTAACAATGGGCTACTCGATTCTCTGGAAGCGCTCAAACTAATCCTTCTTCAACTTTAGAAGTAAATATATCTGAGAGCAACGCCAGTTACTATGGGATTAAACATTCTAATTTTAATTCAAAGCCCAATTCTGCTGTTTCTCAGAGCGTTAATTTTTACATAGTGATGGCATCGTTTTCAGATTACAGGTTAAATAGGTGAAACTAACAGTTTCCAAGTAAATAAAACAAGATTTTTAAGGAGTAATTGAAGCTTTAGTAATTTTAAAGTTTTGACCTAATGGATAATTATGAATCAATAAAGTTTACAACAAATTGAAAATTCTTATCATTGGTAACAGTAGAATTCCCCCCCTTCTTACTGAGACGCTATATTTGTTTACGAAAATCTTCCTATATTTAATTTTCTTGGACTTGTATCAAAATTAAGTACATTGACCCTTTCTCTCCAAATGTCTGTATGTAACACTAGTTTACGCATAAAAGATTTCTGATCTTAAGAATTTTTCTAATTATTGCCCACCAGGAGTTGATTCTGAATAGCAAACAGTGTTGTTTGGAAAAAGTCCCAATAAAATCAGTAAGTTTCAAATAATGCCTTTAAATAAGAGGGACATTTCAATTCAAACAAATTATACTACTATTACTACTAACAACTCACTGCAGCACCAATTGTTGACATTGGCCGCACTGGCCCATCACTCCACTGGTTGCAGTCTCGTTTGTTTTTGTTTTTTTTCACTGAGATTTTTCTCTTTGTTGGTTTTTTACCGCAGCACCAAGCCGCCTGAGGCAAACACAGCTAAGCACGGTCCTCCTCCATCCCATTCTATTCGTAGCCTCCTTTTTTACACCCGCCCACGAAGTTCCCGTTTTTTTAAATCTTTCTTTATGACGTCCTCCCACTCCGGACGAGGACGACCTGCTTTCCGTTTAGCCCTAAACGGTTGACCGAAAAGAACAATCTTCGGAAATATGTCATCGTTCATCCGCACAATATGCCCTAGCCACCTCAACCTTTCTTTCATTACAGCCTTAGAGAGCGGTACTGAACCACATTTTTCGTATAGCCTATTATTTGAAATACGGTCAGTCAGCTGGGTAGCCAGAACAATCCTTAAGCAATTTATCTGGAAAATATCTAGCAAATCTTCATCCACTTTTCGGAGCGCACATGCTTCAGAGGCATATTTGACCACTGTCATCACTGTAGCTTTTAATATTCTAATCTTGGTTTGCAGACTTATCTTCCTATTATTCCAAACTTTTTTTAACTGTGAAAAAACACCCTGAGCCTTGGCTATTCTACTTTTAACATCTTCACTACTCCCACCATCTTTACTAATAATACTACCAAGGTAAGTGAAGCTGTCGACCTGACGAATTATAAGGGATTCTAAATAACGAGCAACTTGACTTAATCAAAGCAAACAAAAGGGCACCCTCAATTTTTCCCACATAGAAGACCTCTTGACACAAGATACACAACCATTGCGTAAAATTCAAAAGCCAATTTTAGACACAAATCTTTGAATCTTTTTGGTCTTGATGGAAAAAAGGCAATCTAGTGGCAATCCTTTCAAGTTGCTTAGAATGCTAATCTTGGCCAATTTCCACTGATCCCGTCTTAGACCGTTTACCAAACAAATCAAAACAGTCTTATTAAGTCCGTTTTTGGGAGGAAGGGACTTGCTCTTTTACTACTATTTTCAGCATAGGAGCCCTCTTACACCAGGAATTTATCAGCATAAGTTCATAACATATCCATAAGAAATTGTTGTCATAGGGGTTCCTCATCCAACGCCAAAAAAAATAGATTCTACTCTGAATTTCGTTTTGGGCAGCACCAGCACAATTATTATGAAAAAAAACAACAAGTCCTTCAGTTTTTCAAAATATCGGTTACCTTGGTCAAGGACAGCGAGTTAACGAAATCTTGATCATTTGTAGGCCCCCTCCTTTTCAAACAAATCTTATGGTCTGCTTAGGCAAGCAAACAAAATCAAAAATATCTAAATATTTCAAAGTAATTCAGAAAGTAAATTTTTAATTTTGGCTCTTTTCTAATATAATATTTGGACAAAGCAATGTTTTCAGTTCTTTTGTGCGGTTGGGTGTCTTGGTCCAAAGTAACATAATTCTGCACAATACCATAAACAAAGTCGTGCATCTTTGGTGTATCAATAAAAACCGGAGTAATTCAGTGAAGATTGTTTATAAAGAAGAAAAAGAAACACATGGGCCACAAATTTATTTTCGTCAATTGATCCATGATTCCCATTTCTTTAGCCTTTTAATCCATTTCATCTGTTTTTTTCTTTTTGTGGAACTAAATGAAACAAATGACAATAAATTATATCTTGCTTTCTTGCGTAAATTTTTGGTTCCTTAAAAATCCTGATTATTATGCATTTCAGTATTGGACAATGTAAACTTCTGTTTCTATTCAGATTATCAATTAAAGAGAAAATTTTTTGGGAAAATAGGGATTTGCCTTTTTCCGGCTCATGTGGTTCCACATTGGTCCTTGGATGAAAAGATTAGCTTCACTTGCAAAAATCGAAATTACCGGAAAACTATATAAACATCCAAAGTGTTAATTCAAGTATGAGACTTAGTCAACGTAGAACTACTTTGATTCTTCATCAAGCTTTCTTCTTTAAATAAAATCACTATGGTTCGAAAGGTCTTCTTCTAGTCTATAATCTCAGAGGCTTTTTCTAGAATAGGTTGTTAGATACTTTTTCTGGAATCGGTTGTTAGATGCTAATTCAGAGTCTACTTCAATGAAATTACTCTTTTGCATAAATCAAATTTAAATGGTGTCTCACCTGTATGCACTCCTTGTGCGTGTTCAAATAGTCTAGTCAAGGCAAGCACTTCCTACATAAATAGGCTTTTAAACAGTTTTGTACTTATATGAACTCATTTGAACTCATTCAAAACCTTTATGTAGACAATAATCTCTTATAACCATCACATTTATCCCAATCAAGCAAATACGTATCACTATTTTTCACAGGTTGAAATTGCTATTGAAACTAAACACATGAAAAAAATTGAAAAAAACATTCGATGTATTACTATTTGGTCGTGAGAATAATAACCAAACCCAATGAAGATACAGCTTGTGTTACAACAATCTTTCTAAGGTGCCGTATGCAGTTTTTGATGCCTGTGAAAATTGCTAACATCAGAAAAGTTTTTCTACAGACATCACCTATGAAAGGTCTCTCACCTATTTGCAGTCTTTGATGTGTATTCAAACTGCAAGCTTACAAAAAAACTTCTCACATACACACTACTTAATTGGTTACTCACCCGTAGGCCCTCTTTGGTGCTTGTTCAAACTTCCTGCTTGATAAAATGTTTGGTCACAAAAATCACACTTAAACGGTTTCTCACCCGTATGCTTTCTTTGATGGGTGTTCAAACTTCCTGTTTGAGAAAAAGTTTTGTCACAAATATCACACTTAAACGGTTTCTCACCCGTATGAATTCTTTGGTGCTTTTCAAAATTTGCTGGGTGAGAAAAGGTCTTGTCACCTTCATCACATTTAAACGGTTTCTCACCTGTGTGCTGTCTTCTGTGCCGGTTCAAATCTGATGTTTGAGAAAGGGTTTTATCACAAACATCACACATATAAAGTTTCTCACCCGTTTGTATTCTTTGGTGCTTTTTAAAATCTGATGCTTGAGAAAAGATTTTATCAGAGACATCACACTTAAACGGTTTTTCACCTTTGGTGCCTTTTCAAATGTGCTGCGTGAGGAAAGGTTTTAGCCCAAACTTCACACATAAACGGTTTCTCACCTGTATGCACTCTTTGGTGCAAGTTCAAATTTCCTGCTTCAGAAAAGGTTTTATCATAAACATCAAACTTAAACGGTTTCTCACCCGTTTGCATTGTTTGATGGTTGTTTAAATCTGCTACGCAAGAAAAGGTCTTGTCACATACCTCACATTTATGTATCTCTTTTTCTTTATGAGTTACTTGATATACTTCCAATTTTCCACAGTTTTTACTTTGAAGGCGACTTTTCAAACCTGTTTTCTGATTTTCCAAGCTTTTTCCTTCAGATTTTAATGCAAATACAATTGAGGTACCACCTGTAGATGGATTCTTTGAAGCAACTAGTGACGAATTTGTCTGTAAGTGAAGGCTAGACACATGTGGCTAAAAATGACCTAAAAATTTAAAACTTTACAGCTAAAAAAAAACACATAACACAAAAATCAAAACTTAAAAAACCGAAAACAATATCTTTCAAAATGTTTTGAAAGTCTACAGAGTTAAAAAAAAGTAAATCTTTTGAGAGGTTTTAAGAACTAATTTTATTTTGGATTTCTCTCCTCTCGCACATGGTGACACTTATATTGGCTTTTAACATTAGTTATTTTAATGAGAGGCAACGCTAGAGTTTTGCCTATAGTAAAGGCTGTCAGGCTTCAATGTTTTATTATTATTTTCCGCCCAGAGGCAATTCACAAGGAAGGGGTGGTAGTATAAGCTTCAAATGGGCTCATTCAACTGGAAATAGGAAGTTCTAGTGGCCTTTTTAAGAGTCGAAATTGATAGGAGGGCAAGACCCCCCCCCCATTCCGCCTTTATTTCCCAGATAAATCTGATAAAAATTTGAGATAGCTATTTTGTTTAAAATAGTTTTAAAAAAGATAACATAAACTCCGTGGTCGATACAAACCTCCAGAGCCCGGGAGCAGGCGTTGTAAGTTATTCCCTGGGCGCATATATGGTTCTTATGGAAGAGATACTCGTTTAAACGTCAGAGAGGCCTCATTTCATTAGAAATTGAAAATTCTACTTCACTTTTTAACACTCAAGAGAGATTGGATGACAAATACCCCTCCACGCCCTTTTTTCCATAAACCCATTCGATAAAGAGTTTTGAGACAGCCGTTTGTTGAAAATAGTTCAAAGGTCAGATAACAAAACTTATGGGACAACACAACCCCGAAGAACCCTGGGGAAAGTGTTTTAAGCTATGACCCGGGGGAATATGAGTTTTTATGGAAAGAATGTTCGTTTAAACTTCAGACAAGGCTCAATCAATTGGAAATTGGAGGTTCTAATGCCCTTTATAAGAGTCGAAAGTGATAGCAGGGCAACTTACCACCCATGCCTTTTTTCTCCAAATGCATCCGATAAAAATTTTGAAATAGCCATTTTGCCGAAAAATATATCGAACATCAGACAACAGTACCTCCAGGGTGGACACGGCCTCCAAAGGCCTTGGGGTAGGCGTTGTAAATTATACCCTGGGGGTATATATAGTTCTTATGGAAGGGATGCTCGTAGATACTTCAGAGGAGGCTTGTTTGACTGGAAAATGAAAGTTGTAGTTCAATTTTAAGAGTCAAGAGATAGTAGGGCAAATAGCCCCCCCCCCAACCTTTGTTCCCCAAACCCATCTGATAAAAATTTTGAGATAGCTTATTCGTTAAAAATAGTTCAAACATCAAATGATAAAATTCCAGTGTTGACCCAACCCCCCAGATCCAGGGGACAAGCTTTAAATTATGCCCCTGGAGCACATGAGGTTTTTATGTAAGGGGTGGCCATATAAAGTTCAGAAGTGGCTCATTTGATTGGATATTGAAAGTTCTAGTTACCTTTTAATGAGTCAAAAATGATGGGAGGGCGTCTACCCCCACCTCCACACACACACCTTCTTTTCCCCAAATGCATTGAATGAAAATATTGAGATAGCCAGTTTGTTTGAAATAGTCCAACTATCAGACCACAAAACTTCGGGGTCATTATAGCCCCCAAAGCATGGAAACGGGTTTTTACTGAAGCCCATTGAGCATATAAGGTTTTTATGGAAGAGGCTGTCTTCTAAACTAGGAATGGGATTCAAATTTTTTTAAATTGAGTTTTAGTTCCCATTTTAAGGGTCAAAAGTGATCTGATGGCAACGAGCCCCTCGCCCTCCCAAGCATCTTTTCCCTAAATGTGTCCAATCAAAATTGTTTATGGCCATTTTCTTCAGAATAGACCAAAGATCATATAACAAAAATCCAGGGATAACATATCAGTCCAGATCCCCGGGGCAAGTGTAGTAAATTGTGCTCCGGTGACATATAATATTTTTATGGAAGGGATGGTCGGACAAACTTCGGAGGGGGCTCATTCGATTGGGAATCAGAATTTCTCTTTTTGAAGAGTCAAAAGTGATCAGATGGAATCCAGCCCCCCCCCTAAAAAAAGACCCTCGATTACCGAAATCCATCCGATCAAAATTTTTAGATTGTCGTTTCGTTCCAAATAGTTTAAACATCAATTAGCAAAAACTCCTAGCTTTTTAAGAGTCATCAAAAGTGATTGGAAGGCATCTACCCCCCCCCCCTCTCCCCCACCCTTTATTTTCAAATGCATCCCATCAAAATTTTTAGATAACCATTTTGTTTTGTCCAATTGTCCAACGATCATACGACAAAAACCTCAGGGTGAACAAAGCCCAAAATAGAGCCCGAGGTATGGGTTGTAACTTATGCCCAGTGGTATCTAAGGTTTTTGTGTAACAATTGGTCGTACAGACTTCGGAGGGGAGTCAAATGATTATAAATTGAAAGTTCTAGTTCTCTTTTTAAGAGTCAAAAGTTATGCGATGGCGACTAACCTCCCCCCACCAACCTTAAGGCCATAAAGCTCCAATATTTTTTTTTACCCTAGAGGCACTTCATATGGATAAGACGTTCAAATAAGCTTTGGTGGGGGCTCATTCAATTGTAAATCGGAATTAATAACTACCCTTTTAATAGTCAAAAGGTATTGGAGGACATCCACCTTCTTTCCCCCTCCCATAAACACCCACCCTTTTTCCCCAAATGCATCCAATCAAAATTATGAGATACTTATTTTTTTCAAAACATTTTATAGATTAAATATAAAACCTGTGGGGTCGACACAACCCCCATGAACCTGGAGGCGTGTTGTAAGTTATGCCCCGGGAGTTTATAAGGTTTAATGTAAGGAATAGTCATATAAACTTCAGAAGTGGTTCATTTGTTTGGAAATTCAAAGTTCAAGTTACCTTTTTCAGATTCAAAATGATTGGAGGGCATCTACCCCCCTCCCCCCCTACTCACAAACACACCCTGTTTTCCCCAAATGGATTCAATCAAAAAAATTTAGATATCTATTTTCTAGAAATAGTCCAACGATCAGATAACAAATCTTTTGGGTCATCATAACCCCACCAGATGAATTATTTGGGTAATTTGTGGTATTGGTAGGTACGAAGCGTACGGTTCTCTGCCTCGTGGAGGTTAATGGCCTATTCTGATTTTGTTTTTGTGCATTATCTCTTGAAAAAAATGTGGAGGAAATCTCTCGTGATCGTCTTGGTGTTGATTTTCCTACGCTATTTATTTTTGACTTATTGTGGTTTGCCACAATCGTTTCGATTTCTACCATTCTTTCCACTTCTTGAACTGCCAAGTCCAATGTTTGAATGTTTTTAGATATTATCATTCGGTATAGTTTTGGGCTTAGCCCTTGTAAGTAAGCGTGTAGTACAACTTTATCATATAAACTACCAGATTCTTTTCCAAATTTTGCCTTTGTCGAGACCCTCACTTTATGTAGATATTCCCAGACATTTTGTGTTTGATCAAAATATATAGTCCCCTTTTTAATTTGTGTGTTGAACTAGTTTCAACGAATCGCTCTTGGAACGCTTATAGCAATTTTTCTATGCAGTTTATTGACAGGTTATTTTCTTCGCCTATAGTGTTTTCGATTTGTTTCAGAAAGGTCAAAGCTTGCCCTTTTAATCTCATGAGAAGCATGCCCACCAGTGTTTTTAAGTCCGTTTTGATTGTTTCTACAAATCGGTTTAATTGAATGCTAAATTTTTCTACATCTGAGTCTCCGTTGTATGGGTGTAAATATATGGAAATTTCCACTGTTTTGGCAATAAGTTTTTGCTTTAACAATTGTTCGCTTGGATCCAGCGACATATTGGCAAATTCTTCCAAAAGCTCTATGACAATATAAATTAGGTACTTTTAAGTTTTTCAGATACTTTTAAATTTGACACTTTCAAACATTACTTAGCTTATGAGGGGATGTCCTACTTTTTATCTCATATGCGAGAGGATCCCAGGGGTGCCCTATTTGTTTGTAGCTTAAAGGTTTTAGGCCTAAAAAATATGGCACTTTCTCTATGTATGTATAGTATCTCTCAGTAAATTGTAAATATTTCTTCTTATTTTTTAAAATTTTTAGTCCTTGTGCTTTTCTCCTTTAAATAGAGCCACGCCATATATATATATATATATATATATATATATATATATATATATATATATATATATATATATATATATATATATATATATATATATATATATATATATATATATATATATATATATATATATATATATATATATATATATATATATATATATATATATATATATATATATATATATATATATATATATATATATATATATATATATATATATATATATATATATATATATATATATATATATATATATATATATATATATATATATATGTATATATATATATATATATATATATATATATATATATATATATATATATATATATATATATATATATATATATATATATATATATATATATATATATATATATATATATATATATATATATATATATATATATATATATATATATATATATATATATATATATATATATATATATATATATATATATATATATATATATATATATAATATATATATATATATATATATATATATATATATATATATATATATATATATATATATATATACATATAAGCTTACCGCTGCTAGCAGCAGTTAGCTAGTAATCTAGTAAGAGATTACTATCTTACTATAGTAGAGATTACTATAGTAAGAGAGTAATCTAGTAAGATAATTTAGTAAGGAAAAATTAAAACTACTAGCAGCAAACGCAGCCGCAGTATCTCATTATTTTTTTCACCCGACGGCAACGCTGCAGTAAATGAGTGGAAAATTTTAAACAGAACTGGATAATGCATATGATATGCCTCGGCTTCCCAAGGTGTTCAACACAAAGGAGAACTCAAAACCCTTGATGATTATGATACACCTAGGCTAGTCTTATCTTTAAATGTATAACATTCAAAGGTGAAGTCTCAGTGTAAGTAATAAATAACCATTAATGGTTTTGTTTCAAGAACTAACTCAATAGGCCTATCCAGGATGCACAAAGTAGTTTAGGTTTAAAATGGTAGGTGTACTAGTTAAATTGTTTCTGGGCTCTTTAACCTCACCTACATTTAAAACTTCCTGAAAAGGCAAGTATTTGGCTGTCTAGGGTAGGCTATTCTACTGTTTTAGATGGCACTATAATTTAGCTAAGATGAAAGCGAAAATGTCATTTGATGCCTTTGTTTGTGCTCTTTTTTAATTCAATAATTACATTACCTTAAATTACCTTAAATCGCACTTGCTAGCGATAGGACGAAACCTGTGTCCGCCAGCTTCAGTGATGATAGTTAATCATCATCTGTGGCGTCCCAAATGGTGCACCACGGCTTGTTGAGCCACTCCCTATCCACTGATGACTTGAACGCATCCACGCTGGTAGAGGTTACTGTTTTTTCACTAAGGGAGTTCCACAAGCTGACAACTCTGTTTGAGAAGAACTTGTTCCTTAGTCTGGTGTTGGCTCGTTTTCGGAAAAGCTTTTGAGAATGACCATGAGTTCTGTTTGAATTGTCCGGTTGGAAAAGGCCAGGAATGGTATCCTCAGCATTTAGAAGCTTGTATGCTGTTATCACATCTCCTCGTTTGTGACGATATGTTAGAGATGGTATTCTAAGCTTACGGAGACGGGATGGATAAGGGACATCAGAGAGGTCTCTAATACATTTCGTTGCCCTCCTCTGGACTGATTGTAGAGCTGTTTGGTCTGTCTTATTGATTGGGCATGCGATACACATTCCAAACTCTAGCCTTGGTCGAACTAGACTCTTATATAGCTTGGTCATAACAGTTGGAGATCTGCTAGTGAACGTTCTTTTGATTAAGCCAAGAGTCTGATTAGCCTTCGCAATAGTCGCTTGTGCATGAATATGAAATTTCAATTCGTTGTCTACCAGGACACCAAGATCTCTCTCCGCGTGGCTGCTGGAAATGGCATTTCGGGACCCATCCCTACAATCCATATGGTACTGAGTGTGTGGGTTTTTCTTCCCAAGGTGGATAGTCTTGCATTTTGATGCGTTGAATTCAAGCCTCCAAATATTAGTCCAGTGAGTGAATGTATCGAGGTCCAGTTGGATCGACTTAATATTCTCCGCTGGGTCTTCACAACCGATAAGTTTTGAGTCATCAGCGTAGAGGCTTACTTTGTTATTTAGGATTTTTGGCACGTCATTTATATATATATATTAAATAAAGTCGGACCCAAAACCGTGCCCTGGGGGACACCACTTCCAACAGCGGCCACCTCGGAGAAAAACTTCCTTCCATCCTCGCCAAATACTTTAACCGTTTATTTCCTATCTGTTAAGAACTGCATCACCCACTCAACCACACCACCACTCACCCCAATAGCTTGGAGCTTGATTCGAAGTCTTTTATGGCAGACTTTGTCAAACGCCTTTGCCAAATCGAGTAGTATGATGTCGACTGGGAACCCCTGGTCTAGAAGATCGGTGATATAATTATAAGAATCAATCAAGTTTGTTTCAACCTACCCACAAGACCAAAAGCCATGCTGACATGATGAGAATAGTTTATTGGTTGTCAAGTGTTTCAGGATTGCAGTGTTAACAATCGCTTCTAGTAGCTTACCAACTGCAGAGGTGACACTTATTGGCTGGTAATTGCTTGCGTCCACTTTGCTGCCACCCTTATGCATGGGGGTTATGTGGGCCGTGCGCCAATCCTGCGAGATACACTTTTCATCAAGGGATTTCTGAAAAAGGTAAGTGAGTGGGCCTGATAGTTCAACATGCAATTCTTTAAGAAGCCTTGAGTGTACACTATCAGGTCACACCGAATTATTTGGATTCAACTTTTTTAGGCGTGCCTCTACATCTACCCTATTGACTGTAATCGGAGGCATAGGGGTTATGATGGTATAGGTGGGGGGGTCTGGAAGAGGGGCATTATCAGGTGGAGTAAATACAGATGTAAACTGCCTATTTACAGCATTGGCAATTTCTATTGGGTCATCTATTATACGGTCATTATCTTTAAGTCGCGTAACAGAGTGTCTACCAGGTTTACGGGCTGAGGCATAATTCCAAAAGCGTTTTGGATTTAACTTGCTTACTGCTGCTACAGCCTCCTCATGCTGTTCAAATAACTTTCTGGATACATTTCTGACTTGATTTCGTGTCTTGGTATATTTTGTGTAGTGGTTTTTATTTCTTGCTCTCTTTAATTCTCTAGTCACAAATGGTAGCGTTTTAGATTTACGAGCCCATCTTACTGCAGTAATTTTCTCTTAAACCTCTAGCAGTATTTCCTTCATCATATTCCACAATTTATCAACATAATTCTCAGTGATAAAGGACCAATCCTGCCCCACCAACTCTTGTTTCATCAGATGGCAATTTCTATACACATGTTTGGTAAAAACTGATTTTTATGGATACTGTCTACGGGAGCATCGTATGGCAGCGTGATCTCTTGCCCCGAAGGGTGGTAGTTGGGCCACGATTAAGAGCGGTTCATGGTAATGTAAAAATAAGCGGTACACCCCTTATGGGGGGTGGCCCTACCCGTCAATAATCAGAAAAATTAAAGCGTGGGAAAGTGAATAGTTAGCTAGTGGTGGA
>NC_142807.1:7204740-7281296 GCF_049724085.1 Artemia sp. Qi Xiang Cuo
TAATAAACAATTTCACATACATTTTTAGAACATTTTATTCGTAGGGCACTAAAATCAATATTAAACACGCTTGTAAGTATATTTTCCATTAGAAAGTCGTTCAATCGAGGTAAGTCAACGTAGATGTCGAGAAACTGCTTGTAGGTACAGCCACGACATCTGAACATGAAAAAGAGTAGTGCATGAAAGCCACATGTCTTAGTCGTCAAATCCTGTACTCTTGGTTGATTTTGAATAATGGTTTTCCCCTTGCTTTCAATAAAGTTGCTGATGTATGGAGTGTAGAATTTATACGATAGGAAAAGAGGATCAAAAATTCTATATTATTCGCTGTTTAAAGATGCATAGCCAATGGCCAGTCTTCAAAGTCGATGGACTGCTATTAACAATGATTAGGGTATTGTTAACACTTGGAATTTTTTCAATGAAGTCCGTTGGTATGCAATAGGACTTGTACTGGGACATGTATGGATCCATATTAAATACGTTGATTATTTGATTTGTGTTCATGGTGCTAAGTTTAATAGAACACTGCCGTTGGGTGTGATTTCCCAATAGGTTTCAAATTGACTCAATGATATTAGCGTGATACTCTCAGTTAAAGCATCGGCAAATGTACACTCTAAATGTACATTCCCTGTTCCTACTATGCTCATTTCCTGAGTTCCCGACAAGTCCAAAACAATTACCCCATGATTTTTTGAAAACATTGAATCGGTTATTCCATTTTCAAATAGTTGGGATTCATGATCTAGGGATCGCATTGTCAACTCGTACAGATTTCTATAGGATTTTTTGTCAAATGATAGAGTGTACAGTGGAATACCATTCACTTTGCACACAAGGCTAGATAGACCGAAAAAATTAAAATCATGGGGAGATTCAGTCAGATTCAGCTAAGAGCCAGTGGCAACAAGATTAAACTTCTTGTCCCCCATGCAATCACTAATCAACGTCACATTGCCACCGGCTCTCGTAGCTATACCTATTCATCATTTATCAATGGAGAAATCCCATCAAAATTGGCTTTGGCCTTTGTGAAGAGTGGCAGTGCCGTTGGATCCTTGGACTGAATCTCCCCAGGATTTTAATTTTTTCGGTCTATCTAGCCTTGTGTGCAAAGTGAATGGTATTCCACTGTACACTCTACCATTTGACAAAAAATCCTATAGAACTCTGTAAGAGTTGACCATGCAATCACTAGATCATGACTCCCAACTATTTGAAAATGGAATAACCGATTCAATGTTTTCAAAAAATCATTGTGTAATTGTTTTGGACTTGTCGGGAACTCAGGATTTGAGCATAGTACGAACAGGGAATGTACGTTTAGAGTGTACATTTGCCGATGCTTTAACTGAGAGTATCACGCTAATATCATTGAGTCAATTTGAAACCTATTGGGAATCACACCTGACGGCAGTGTTGTACCATGTACAACATATACTCTAAATATGGAAAAATTTATTTTGTTCTAAATACACTTCCAACGTAAATCAAACTCCCCTAATTAATTTTGAATTTCCGTTTTAAACTCTCATTTATTTATCAGCCAAATATCCCTTTAAAAGTTCAAAACAAAGGATGATTAATTTCAAATACCAAGAACTTCAAGAATACCCTATTATACACTGTAGAATTTCGTATTCTTTGTTTTACAAAACAAAGGAGTCTCGAACATTTTCAAGCGCTATTGACAGATCTGAAAAGCAGAAAAATACGGGTTTTTTGCAAGTACAATACTAATGAGATAGATTGGAATTTCGCTGGAGTACTTTGAAATACATAGTGGGACATTGTCTAAAACTTAGTTTGAAGTTTTTATTAGAAATGTGGGTATTTAGTGATTAATATTGTGAAAAAAATATTGGGTAGTTTTGGCTGCATAATGATCTGATTTTGTCAGCATAAGAGTAAAGTGGTGGGCCCTACAAGAGGAGATGAGCCAATTGGAAAATAGTGATTATTGCACAGAATCAGAACTCATGTTATAAGGTAGTGAAGAAGTACTTTTAGTGGATTCTTTTCTTTCGATTTTTGTCATTCAATTTTTGTCACCAGAGATCATCTATCTGTTTGTATTACTAAAGTTCGATGCTGTACAACTAGTTATATAAGTCTAATAAATCCATTACTTTTCTATTTTCACTGTCTCGTTTTATATGTTCGTATCTAGTTTTAAAGAGTAGCCATCTAGATCGAATGTTCTCCATTGGTACGCTCTTAAGGAATCTGATAATTTTACGAAGAATGGTTACGCTCCTAGATTGATGACTCCCTGGTCAAATTGGTCACTTCACAAAGGAATCCAAATTTACTAGTCAATATATTTTTATTTTTCTCCCATAGGGAGTGGCGCGGTCAAACATTTATCATTTCACCTTACAGGGAAATGCTAATTTAATCGACAACCTATCACAATCACGACAAACCCCCCCCCCCCCATAACATTTGGCGCGGTCGGTAGTTCGGTAAGAATATTTACATAACATACGAATCTCAGTAGAAGCAAAATATGGCAAAGGCTCAGGAGATTTATACGAAAAAATTATACTAAACGCATTTTTGCAAGGACTTCCTCCAAAATTATATAGGATGGTAATTTCGAAAAATATCCAAACACTAGAAATTGCAGTTCAGGAGGTAGGGCGAATGATCGAAATTGATATAATTGTAGCAAATCATAGCAAGATAAAGATAAATAGCATAGGCGAATCAAAAACAAACCTAACCTCCAAGGGTGATCAGGCGTACCCAAATTTCTTTTCAAGGGAAAATTCCCCAATACTTCAAAAATTAGAACACAAGAGACCGCTAGGCAGAAAACAGTACGTTGTCAGCCTGTTAAAACAAACAATTATGAAAATAACCCGGTAATAAGATGTTATATATGTAATCGTGTCGGACATATTGCGAAAGAGTGCCGCTTTAAAAATGAGATATAGCAGCATCATTTGGTGGTGGCACAGCCAGGAATATAAGACATTATGGCAATTATTTATTCGGGAGAACAAACCTTAGCGCCCCTGGAACTAGCGCACAAGGGTACACTCAGGACGCAATATTCCCACAATACCCTCAAATCCGCCCACCAGCACATTATAATGTATACCGACAGAACTCATATAACTCTCCCCCCAGTAGACAAAATAATTTTTGACCGACGGGAAACGCAAATTTTTCAAACCCACGGCAAGTAGTTAACTGGCCCACGGGAAATGAAAATTTCTTTAGCCGACGGCACTTGCAGTCAGCACCAACAGCCGGCAATAACGCTAGAAATACAAATTATCGCAATAATACGTGGCAAAGGAGGACAAATGTGAATCAATTAGATACGCCTATGGAACCTCACGTATCTGAACCTCTGTCGCAAGCACCTATGTATGAAATAAATCCCCAGGGAAACGCGTTAGGCCCCTCAGAAGAATAAATTGGACCCAGAAGGGGCCTCGAATATTTTACAGGTCCAAACCCGTAGTAGTACCGTCATTCAGTGATAATAGTAATAAGTTGCCTATATTTAATGATTTTTGTATAGCAAATGTTTACTTTAAAGCTTTAGTTGACAGTGGCGCAACAGTTAATATTATAAACTCAGGCGTATTTAATATGTTGCCCCCGCATATCAAGCGACGGAAAAATGTCAATAATCCAAATTTAACTAGTGAAACGGGTCACAAACTGGAAGCAAAAGTTTCAATTCGCCTTGGGGTAAAAAGGGATAACAGAATTTTCCCGACAAATTTTATAATATGCAACAATTTTCCGTACGAAGCCATAATAGGCGCAAATTTTTTAAGGTCAAATAAAATATTGTTAGACGTAGCGAATGAAAGGCTTGTCCACCCAGCTAAGCCAGGGAAAGGAACCTCTACCCTAGGAAATGATAACCGAAGTTACAAAGAAAATGTAACAATAAATAAAATTTCCGGCGGTACAAGGTCACAATCTAGGGAACCTCATGTCTCACTACAAAGAGGACGTGGTATAACAAGAAATCCATTTTCTTATTCAGAGCGATATCGGAAAAGTGAAGTAAATTTAGATAATAAGTGGGTTGAGTCTGCAAAAATAAAAATGGGAGATATGCGACAGCATAGATCAAAAGAAATCAAGGAAATAGTGGAATTGTGGAATAAAGTAGGGAACCCCAATGCAGTTCAGGCGCAGCCAATGTTATTGTCGGATAGCGCCAGTCTAAACCTAATAGACAATAAAAATAAAGAAAAATATTATGGATTCGCTATACGGAAAACAAAAATTCCTCCCAGGACAATGCAAAGGATTCAAATTTCACAAATGATTGAACCGGTGGATAGCAAATCTGAAATATGGTTTGCCATCCCGTTAAACGAAATTCCTGAAAATCTGTTATGTGAAGAACAAATTATATCTTATGACAAAGGAAAAGGTTTTATTTGGGTGAATAATAGCCATGAAAATGATACAATTGCAATAAAAAAGGGGACTTGTTTGGTCCAAATCCAGAATATTTCGGAAAATGACTTAAATAGGTGGGAAAATTCCAAAAGAAATCTGGTTAAAGGCATCAAAACCTCAATTAACAAATACCCCCTAACCAAATCGCAATTTTTAAACAAGTTTAATATGAATCATATTACTGACTCGGAACTTAAGAAAAAACTATGTGAACTATTATGGAATTTTAAAGATGTATTTTCCGCATCTGATGATGACATAGGACTGATATCATTCTATGAACATTCAATTTTAACGACCGGCAACCCTGTCACGAAACAACCATATCGTATACCGTATAAGCACAAAGAATGGCTAAAAAATAAAATACATGAGTTAGAAAGGAATGAGATTATACGCCCCAGTATAAGTCCGTATTTCGCACCAGTGATCTTAGTCCCAAAAAAGAATTGCGACCAGAGGCTTGTAGTAGATTATAGAGCCCTTAACAAGCAAGTAGTCAATAATAAATTTCCCTTGCCAAGAATAGACGAAAGTCTTGACTCCATTTCAAGTAAAAACAAAATTTTTAATTCTTTGGATCTTAAAAAAGGCTACCATCAGGTGAAAATAGCCAAAAAAGACGTCCATAAAACTTCGTGTTGTGCGACCAAGTATGGTTACTATGAGAACCTAAGAGTGCCATTTGGACTCCAGACAAGTTCAAGCGTGCTATGTAGACCTTTATTGTATTTAATGAGAGCATTAAAGAAGGTTATTTATTTTTTTGATGACATGATATGTGTAAGTGAAGACGCTGAACAACACTTAGCAACACTAGCCAAGGTATTCGGGAAATTCAGACAAGGCAATTTAAAATGCAGGCCTGAAAAAGTAAATTTATTTCAACCCAAAATTAAATTTTTAGGAGTAGTAGTGACGCAAGGAGAGATATCCCCTGACCCACATAAATAAAAAGTGTCCAGAAAATCACGCCCCCCAAAACTATGAAGAAACTGACATTAATTTTAGGCCTTACTTGCTACTTTAGAAAATGTGTGTAAAGTTGAGCCCATATTGTGAAACCACTCACAAAATTTTTTAAAGAGAACTCCAAACTGTTGCCTAGTCCCAGGAAGCTCAAACTTCCTTAGACCGTCTCAAAAAGGCACTCACTTCAGATCCCATGTTGTCGTTACCTGATTTCGAGAACGGAAGGTTCGTAGTTACGACTGATGCCAGTTCAAAGGGCATCGGCGCTATACTTTCGCAAATAATTCCGGTAGAAAACCCCAATCCTCTGGAGGATACGCCTAAACAAAAAGTAATAGAAAAAGTTATATGTTATTCAAGCAGAACCTTAACAAAAGGCGAAAGTAATTATTCTGCCACTAATTTGGAGTTATTGTCTATAATCCATCACTTGGATAAATTTAGACACTATTTGATGGGTAGAAAATTTATACTACGCTCAGACCATAAAAGCTTGCAGTACCTGCGCACTTTTAAAAACCCCACGGGAATTCTAGCTAGATTGATAATAGAAATCTAAGATTTAGATTATGATTTTGAAGATTTAAAGTGCAAATAAAACTCAGCTTGTGATTTCTTGAGCGGTTTTTCGGAAAACAGGTCGTCAGAAATCGAAAAGAACAAAGTTAATACTATTAAGACCAAGAATAAATGTAAGAAAAACAAAGCTAAGGACCCAATAAAAGAAAATAAGGTTAATTATTGTCCCCTGTCTTTAGAAAATATAAAAAGAAATAAAAAAAAAGATGAGATGTGTTTAGCACTTATTAATTATTTTGTGAATGATAATATGTTATCAGATAAATTCAAAACTCTTAAAAAATAAATAGATAACTTTTACTATGGTTTTGATGAAGAAATGTTATTTAGAATCGTGACTACTGAGGCAAATAGAAACCAAACTTCCATAATACCTATATTACCCCAAAACTTAGTAATACCTGCTTTTGAATATTTGCATTCGGATATAGGTGGACATTTAGGGATAATGAAAATTTTTCATAAATTAAAGAAATATTTTTTCGTACCATCAGCATTAACAAAACTTAAATAATTTGTCAGTACATGCGAAGCGTGTGACTTAAGGAAAAATCTCCAAGCTTACCCTAACCCTCCAATGGGAAGAATTCCCGTAGCAAGATTCCCCTTCGATATTGTCTCTTTTGATTTATATGGAACCAGTGGAGGTCTACCTATTTCTAACAGAGGCCACACTTGTGTTCTGTCAGTCATAGATCACTTTTCAGAATTTACTTTTGCAAAAAATTTAAAGAATCAAGGCGCTTATGTCACGAGTAAGGCATTGGCGAAATTATTTTTAAAATTTAGCATCCCACGCAAGGTCGCAAGTGGCAATGGAAGAAGTTTTGTTTCAAAAGTAACAAAAGACCTAATGAATTTTCTCAATATAGAATAATTAGTAACATCTCCTTATCATCCACAAGCTAATGAAAAATAGAGAATAGGCATAAAATATTTTTGAATGTGTTAAGTATTTATACAAAAGACAACAGTAATGATTGGGACCAACTCTTACCTTATTTAACTAATATAATCAACACCGCCTATTCAGAAACAACTAAAGACAATCCTTTTTACTTACTTTTTGGTTGCGATTTTATAATCCCATATGATGAAATTATCGAGTCCCGGGAATATTACAATAACTCAGAAGATTATAAACAAGAATTCATAAATAGGATGAGAAAAACGTATAAAATAGTAAGACAAGAGTTGGAAAAATATAAAATAAATCAAGAAATAAGAAACCTACCCAGATTCAAGGGAAACATAAGATTTTAGGATAGGAGACTGCGTCTACCTAAAAAATGAAGCAAAGACAGAAGGCAAGAAACTTTCTACTAAATATTCCGGACCATACAGATTAGTCCCAAAGTAAGATAACGATTTTACATTTAAAATGGTGAGCCCTGATAATGGAAGAACCTATAAGGCACATGTTAGCCGGATAAAAAGAGCCCAATTCCCGGAAAAATGGGTTTTTGCGTTCCTCATCTACTGAGTTATCAGACGCTGAAGAAGAGCCCCCTAAGTCGAGATTTGCAGAGCTAAAGTCCTTTAATTTCAAGCAAGATTATTTCGAAAATGAAAGTGATGAGGAAAACTTCGAAGAATTCCTAGCTATGAAAAACCTAGTTATCCCCAAAAGAAAATCCCTAGTACCCGTGAGAATTAAAACACCAAAAAGCCCAAAAAGTTCATCGTCGGAGAGCGCAGGAGAACTAGATCATCCGATATACCCAAGAAAATAATTTTTTCCTCAGAGCATTTTATCCCTTCTTTCCACAAAAATATTTTCAAATGATAAGGCGTCCCCCTCAGCACAAATAAATAGAGCCCTGTCATCGCAGGGGAAATTGACCACTGTTGTTGAAACTCTCAATCATGTTGTAAAGAAAACTCCTCCTAAAGGTGCAACAAAAACAAATCTGCGAGAAGCAATGGATTTAATAAATTTCCCTATAAAAAACATTGCCCTGGACTTGAACCCCCAAGAACGCCTAGGAAGAACAGTATCAGGATAGAGCAATGTCCAGAATCGAACCCAAAGTCTGGACTTCATGGTGGGACAAACTAGTGCAAAAATGCCCCATCCCCCTGAGCATATGGCATTTAAACAATGGAGAAATCCCACAAATACTTTTGATTCCTCTCAGAGTTCTCAAGAGTCTTTCATGTCTCAAGAATTGAAAACGCAAAGTGAGGACTTAGAGAGTAAACCCTCTACTTCCAGAGGAGTAGAAATTTACGAAGGAAGAGCAGGTAACACCTCCAGAACCTGAAGCACCACCTCTAAGAGTTCTAATGTGTAATCATCGGATTCTAGTTCCGAAGAGTCCGACGGCGAATCAGACCATATGGTAGTTCAAGAAAAAGGGAAATCAAAACCAACTTCAGCGGCCACACACGCGAAAGAAACAAAATTAAAAGGGCAAGAATTTTTGAAAAAACAATACAAAAAATTTGACCTCATATCACTCGCAAAACCTAGAAAGAAAAAATCACAAGAATCTTGGGTTGGATGTGGTTGTTCTCCAGTATGACACTGAATGTGTAAATGGGGGAAAGAAACCAAATAAAAAATGGATTTTATATTCAGTTAGGACACCGTTGGTAGATAATGTTAAAAATGAAATGCAAGAGTGGGAATATTTCAGTGATGTTTTGTCGTGGTTTACCTTGTCACAGTTGCATTCTCTTGATTTTTCAAAGTTCATTTTGAATTTCTTTCATTGAAATGCAAGAGCTGGAATATTTCAGTAGTGTTTTGTTGTGGTTTACCTAGTCACTGTTACACTCTCTTGATTTTTCAAAGTTGAAAAGAAAAAGAAAAAGTAAGAAAAAGAAAAAGTAACGACACAGTCAGGCAGAACGGTCAAGAAACCTGACAGATGGAAATATCCCTAACTAATACTGAGTCAAATATTCGTACCATAGGGAGATTATGTCCACAACCTTCAACTAGTAGTTCCTTTTTATTATTCGTTGAGGGTGGTGGATTTCAAACCCCTTACGAAAATCAATTTGTGAGCCACCAAAATAAATTCAAATTCAATCAAATTAAGGTCAGTGCATATAAAATAATACAAGTGGTGTCAAAACGTTGGTGATCAGGGAAAAAGATCCAAAGTAAGAAGCTCATGGTTGGTTGGTGGCGACAAATTGTTTTTTTTAGTCCTGTTTGGTACTCTTTGCCTACCGGGTAGATGCATCACGAAAAACGACTATACCCCTACAAAAGTGATTTAATCAGTTTGATAATCTATAATATAAACGGTCATTGACATCAAAGACGGAATTTGTATCAGGGGAAGTGGATGTTCAGTCTCCCCCATGGATGGTGTTTTATTCAGTACGTGGGAGAGACTGTGCCTATACTCCTCTGTAGAATTCAACTTGTATTCCTACAAAATGAACTATAGAAACCATCCCATAGTCAGTATTAAGTTGTGTAATCAAACCTAGATGAACGGACCACGTTTTGTGGGAAGTCTGGGGTGAGCTCGCCCACAAACAGCGTTTGATTTGCTGCGGGCGGTCTCGTCCCAGGATTTTCTATGAGAAAATCAACCCATGTCCTAACCTAGATTGATATTATCCAAAACAAGAAATTACCATTATAAAAGAGTCTAATTATGGACTGAACATTTTCAGATCATGGCAACAGAATCAAGGCCTACCCGTAAAGCTATAATAGATACTGAATTTATTACAATAATGAATGCGAAGGAGACCATAATATATGCAGCAACTATGGTAGTCGTGGACGAACCAGGAAATCAGATATATGCGAATGAATGGGATTTAACCTACAACCTTAAAGGGTATGCACCCCACACTTATAAGTATGGATTAGCACTCGCGAATACCCCTAAATATCGTCCAACTAGAGGGGAAGTTAAAACAAGATATAGGAAAAGAAGCACAAAACAACTTGGATGTTTGCCGTTATTAATAAGACTTTTACAAAAGACTCTCAGTATTAAATATTTCTAATCTAAGGAATCTACTCAAAAAGACCTTTTAATCTTTGATAAATGCCGAGCTATAAAGTGTCTTTATATTTTAGAGAAAAGTCCCCAGTATATTAAATATATAGGTATACGTCATCCCCTATCAGATATCCAATATTATAAACAATTTTTATTTGATCCGGAATACAAATCTGAGCAATACAAATCCCTAGATAGTAAATTATTTCTGAAACGTATGAAAACACACCAAAGAAAAAGAGACGCATATAAAGATAATAGCAAGAAAATTAGAAGAAGATTCTAAACTGTAAATTTAACAAAAAAACATAATAAATGTAATCATCATAGAAACCTCAAGGTAACAAGTTATCGTACCCTTACCCGCAATATAGTATTCTTTAAAACTAAAATCAAAAATTTCTAGATATACGCTGACTTCTGACGACTGCTCACGCGTACAGTCTTCACCGAACAAGAATAAATCGGAACTAACGAAAACCGGTGAAAAATCAGAAAAAAATAACCTGCATGGAATGTTGCTAACCCCTTTAGGTAGATAATTAATTTATTAATAACATGAAGAAATTTCCCAGTTGCCCGCAATTAAACAAACCACATCTAGTATCAGGAACCGTACATCATATTTGTCCACAGCGGCTCGCGTATAAAAAATGTCATAGTCTAAATAATGTAAATGAATTGTTAAGCGAATACGCATTAATAAGAGTAGTAGAAGAATTAGACTTTGTCACGCTACATTTCCTCCTAAAACCACCTAAAAGTCCCCTAGAAGACAGAGTAATCTCAAGAATAATGGCAAGTTTAGTATATTGCAATTTCATTCCAAGGATAAGGCCCAAGACAATAGAAAGAATCAGACTGGCGGCTAGCATGACATTTAGAACCCTCCTACATAAAATTCCAATGTCCAACTAACCCCTTATTTATGAGTTTATTGCGGAATACCTATGGCGAACCAATGATTAAGATAGTATCACGACAATATGGCCGTTCAAATTTCTTACATTACTAATGGATCGAGGGCATAACCTGTTGAATGGAGGAAAGTTTCTCACAAGTTTGTATAAAATTGATGGAATTTTGACGGCATAAACCCCGAAATAAAATCCAATACATTGGAAGTTACCACACGAGATTATAATGACATATAGAAAATCGCACTAAACCTTTAAGAAGAAGATGAAAATTTGGATCCAAAGCATTTCCCAATTTGTATATTATTGTACGTGAACAAAAATGTTGTAATGCGTCACATATACAATTAATTTTTAGAGTAGTAAAAGTTATAAATAATCCCCTTTCCCTAGCCGAACAACGTCGTAAAATAATTCGTAAGAGTATGCAAAAGAAAAGTATATCAAATACGTTGATAAACCTAGAGCTCCCGAATGATCTGTTGGTCTATCTAACGCACATGGACACAGATGAAAATAATGAAAACAACATAGTATTTGAAATGAAATTCCTAAGCACAAAATGTGTTATCATGGGAAGTTCATCGCCTCAATACAATGCTAGCATAATTATAAACACGCAAAGAACTACCAAAAGATGCGATAATCTTGAAATTGAATATAGGTGAGCATGGAAGGAATCATATATACAAATGGAATTAAGGTGTCCTTACGATAAGACATATCGTAAAAACCCCTGTTTTTAAAGTTTCCTCTCTTGAAATTATATGTACTGTACATATAATAAATCAAGTAATTCGATGAACTAGTGTATATTCTATGCTAAGTTAAACCATACACTTACCTCAATGCTCTCGTGTAAAAGAATAATTTTTGCATTAATGCAGAGCTTAATAATACTGTTTGTAATAATGCCAATAAAGTTATTAAAAGATTAATAACGAAAATAGGCTACCAGTGTATTTATGTATATGTTAATTGCTTACTTATTTATGTGCTACTTACTAAATATAATACCAAAAATATACGTCACTTGACAATTATTAACTAAGTGTTTAAAATATATCTCAACCAGTCATAACGGTATATCATCACCAAAGTAAACATAAAGTTTCCATAACAATTCTAATTTTAAGAGGTCATTCACAAACAAAAAAGTGTACGATACGCTTATAAGTCAATCTTTTTTAGTTAATGATATAAAATAGTTCGAAAAGTAAATTAACAAAAATTGTCATGATAAGACAGCCCAGGTTAGAAGTTAAAATGCCTAAACAGTAAAAAATTTGGAAGAAATAGGTAAAATTAATAACAGATTAATTTTAGAAACAAACAAAAAGATGAGGCTTAAGAACATCATCATAATCCTCGTTGTTCACGCGGCAGCCCAGGATATTTTAAAATATGGAGTAATATTTAAGCACGAAAATTCACTCCTAGCCAGCCACAACGCATGGAAAATCTTCATGAAATTGGATCCCAAACCCTTTGAAACCTTGTTTCAACAAGTAACGAGACTGGAGAAAAATACGAATGAACTCAAAGAATAGATATTTCAATTCCTAAGGTCGGATAAAGGATTGCAGACCAGTAATATGATGCATAGTAAGGACAACAAAGAGTTCCACGTCCCAGTTATCCCAGAACTAAAATCAAAATTCATAATAGATGACTTTGACAAGAAAATGAAGAAAATCGACATGGCATTAGGAACCGGTACCAAGAAAAACAGAAAGAAAAGGTCAGCGAGTAGTGTGGAACACTTGTCAAGAGATTTTACCGCAATAAAACCCATAGAAAACCCTACGCGATTGATTCCAAGGGACGAAAAACTTTACGATGAGAACTATGCGATGTTAAATGACCTACAGAGTCTGTGGTCTTTCCTCAAAGAATTATGGCAAAATTGTGCTGAGAAAAATTTTACGAAGCAAATATTATCCAAACTCACAAAGGAGAAAGACTACAGACAAATTCTTAACCTAAAGGAATTGAAATTCTCAAATACTCAACAAAATAATAAGAACGAAAATCCTACAGAAAGGAAGGAAAAAGACACCAAGACAACCACGCCTACTTATGAGACCCCAGTAAGAGAAATACAATCCTCAATGTCGGAAACTAAGACGAACACAGTCCCAGAAATGAATGCACTTAGTAAAGAATCACATAGATATTTTACCATGCTAACTTATCTAAGACCAACGGTACTTACGAAATGGACTAGGTCAACAGGGCCCATGTTAACGCGCACCCAGCCGATTGGCGTATTTACTATAGGCCTAAGAGCAAGAATCCCGGTAAGACATACCGACACACAAACGATTAAAGTACAAGCAGTTAAACCAGAAGAAAACCCAGTAGGAAATACCGAGACACAAACAATAAAAGTACCAGCGGTTAAACCAGAAGAAAAGAAAAATAGTTATAAGAAAGAGGAAGAAGAAGAGTACGTACATAAGAAATGTTGTAAAATAGTCGGTAAACGTACTTGTGCTAGGTTATCAATGGACGACAAGCTGGCAAAGGAAGATATTGAACCATTACCTTATCTAAACAAGAAAAACGCCCAAAATGTGTCAACTCACCAAGCCTTCTTAATATTATACAGATAAAGATTACAAGCCTTATTTGAACTATTTAATACAGAAATACAAAAATTAAAACAAAGTACCACAACAATCTTTGAGGTATTTTTTCGAAGAAGTAAATACCGCAGATCTACAAGCCTAAGTCCCATCGTCAGAAAACTCACCTCTCGCCTTTTTGGTTTAATGACGGAGAAAAAACTAAACATCTTAAGAGAAAATGTGAAGAGGTTATATAATGCCATGAACAAGACGTTACACGTCCAGAAAATACAAGCAAACATAGGAAATTACCAAAGAGATAAAATTGAAATGATATCCAAGAAAATCTCAAGAACCGTAAATGTAATGGATTACTTAAGGAATGAAATGGATCGCGTGGTGACAGACGCGAGCCTCACCATGGTATCACTTGATATAATCACCATGTCATTACTAAATCTAGCGACAGACGTTAGCAAATTCGAGTTCCCATTATTTGCCCTCACGGGAGGAACTTTGTCATACGACCTGGTAGACCCCTCCAACTTAAAAAGCATTTTAGATGAAATAAAAACACACCTAACGTTTGGCTTATCTTTACCAATAGAACCAGAAGTATCAAATTTATTCCTATATTATACAAAGCTAAAAGTACACATCACGGAAATAAATGAACAATTATTCGCAGTGGTGACAATTCCATTGATAAACCAACAATCCATATATGACTTATACAAAATCTCGACCTTTCCTGCTAATATAAAGAAAACGAATTCATTTATGACTATCACACCTGAAGCAGACTATTTACTTGTTGATCAAGATAGACGAAAATATGTCCTAGCGAACCCACAAGACTTAAAAGAGTGTGTATCATTCAAAAACCTAGTTAGCCAACTTACGTTACCTATTTACAATGTCAAGTCCGGATCTTGTATTTTGGATATATTCTTAAAAGACACACAACAGAAAGAAATACCCAATTCGTGTGAAGCCCTAATAGGAAGTAATAAACGAGAGATATTCATACACCTTAGAAATGACCTTTGGTTATTTTCTGTTCCGAGAGAAACCGTTGGAACTTTATCTTGCTACAATAATACAGAGAAAATCGATCCAAGTTACAGGACCGAATTACTACTACAAGATGCGGGTACGATAACCATAAGACAGGGATGTCGACTTGTAACCAAAGGATCAACAGTTCAAACGCAATTAATGAGGACATGTTCAAACAGAACACGTAATAGAATAATAAATTTTAGATCACTCAACATATTATATACCACTCTAGATATTAAACGCAAGGACGTGAATACCGCGATTCGGGCAAAAATAGACAAAAATCAATTAATGTTACAACTTACAAGAACAAGCAAAGTTTTAGACTCCCAGGTACCCCAATTCACTAATGAAGACCAGAGATTTATGTAGGTAGATGAGAGATGCGGATTATTCTCAACCAATTTTTGGTTGAACAAACTACTGACCGTATGCTACGTATTCACGATTTCCCTGTCAATGCGAAACCTACTAACCTTTAATTATGGATGAATTTTAAGACTAAGAAGACAAAACCAAAGGAAGAAACGGGGAAACAGCTGAAATGCAAAAATTAAACCCGGAGCCCCATGAAATCGCCTAGGCCAAGAAAAAGGGAAGACATTAGAAAACTAGTGGGTATAGAGGTCTCCACTCATCATTACTATGTCTGGCTCCCTCCATCTAGTGTCGTTTAAGTAAAAACGTGTGGCGATGACGCTGCAACATGCGTTTCTTAAACAGCATGGATGTGCGTAAACAATGCAGGCATGAAATTTGTTGTAAAATTAGACCTCAAATTTAATAATGTAGCGTAAAATATGTTTAAACGATTGTTTTAAATCTATGTAAAAGTAATTAGGTGTTAAGAGAAATTTAAATAAAGTGTATTTAATAGTGTGTGCTAGAGAGCATAATAAGAAACCTCACTTTGTAAGAATTAATCTCTCATATCATCGTTATATCATAATAACTTAGAAGAAATTTCTATATTTTAGAAGTCCCAAGGGAAACTTCATATATGTTTCCACCAATGTAATAAAAATGTTGTTTTGTTAAAAATCAATGTATGTGTAATAACGTTAGTGTATTTGTATAACACTGTCTTGTAGTATAAGATTCATGTACACAATTGATACATGACCCATTTGCATTATGACTACTCGTTTTAAAGAACGTGTGATTCTGCCGAGTTATCTTATTTCAGGAATTGGAACGGCATATCAAACACTAATCAGGACAATGCATAGACCAGTGCAAGTATAGCCCAGTAACACCTATTTTCATCACACCTCGACCAGCGAAGAGTACTCGCTATGAATCCCAAGAAACTTTCATCTCAACATCGCCTACGGAAATTATGGATGACCTTTGACCAAGGAAACGATGATTGTTCGACGAAGAATAATTTTTCATCAATCACAAATCATATTATATATCAGATAACACTATCTAACAAATCTCAGCATCCAGTGCTTTATCGAGCCATAAAGATAATAATTCTGAGAATCTCATTATTGAGAATAAGAGATAAATGAATACACAATCCTTGACAATAAAACTGATTAACCCAATTTAGAATGTTTAGCGTGTTGATGAACACAATTCAGCAGAGTTTTTACATGTGGAGAATTAACATGTTGAATCCACTCCGACCAATTCGCCATTACGAGGTTACAGAAACCATTGATTTAATATCGTAAAAATTACGAGATAAGTTTTGAAATATGGACCTGGAGACCAACCATAGAAACATAGAAACCAAAATAATCCCAATGAATAGCCCCTGAGTGAAAATGTACTCCCCCCAAGAGTTAAGGACAATATGTTGAAGGAGTCACTAAAGTTGATGTTGACCCATTCCAAATTTAAACATCATTTCCCTTATGATTTACCAAGGAATCCCCATAAGAGTTAATGAGTACAAGCCATGCACGGAAAATTTTATTAACTATAATATCTAAGTGCACGAAGGAACAATTTTACACAAAAAATACATTCTCTATGTGATTAAAGACTGCCCAAGAATGAAATAGTCAACCCCTCTGTCAGCAACGTAAGCCCAGTACTCAAACCCTTAACAATAAAGCACCCTACGAACTATCTAAGAACAGCAGGTGAGAATGGACTCTAATGGCAAATGGCTAACATCTGTAGCCAGGAGTATCATTTCCCGTTTGATAATTAGAGAAATCACTTCGTCCAAGATGAACGAACCATACTCGAACTAATCGGTGAGGAAACTTCATATGAGTGCTTTAAAATTTTGTTTGCACAAGACGATATTAGTGAAGGACTATAATTCGCAACAGAACGAGCGAGTACGTAAAGGACACGCATAGTGGTAAAATAGGTGTTAACTCATATCACACTTCATTAATTTTGAACTTCTAACAATTTGGATAATCTGTTATTAATATTACAAAAAAAAACAATCCAAGTGAAAGTGTTTTTATTACCAGTGAAAATGGTAAACATAATATTGTGTGTTATAAATCATTCATATGTGTATCGCTATATGTTCAAGTAGAGTTAGGTGTAGTATTACGATGTTGTTCGTTTAATTAGCGTAAGATAGGAAACATAGTATTTCCGTAGCTAGCTTAAGATAGAAAAATATATAAAGATGAATCTTGAAAAAAAAAAAAAAACTTTTAGTAGTGGTAGAATAAGCCCAAGCTTACCAGATATTGTTAGATATATAGGAATTATCAGTGTTAGATGTAAACAAAGAAAAGAAAAACCTTGGTGTAAGTAGCTATTTTAGTCCGGTAGAGGAAACTTAGCAGACTATATGTAATAAAATAAGAAAGGTAATATAGAATGAATTTTAATCATTTCTGATTAAGATCAAATAGACTTACAATAACATAATATCAGTTGAAGTTGCATGAAACAAACAATAGGCAAATTTCAAAATAATTTAAAACCTAAGGGCAAGCAAGTTCTAATGACAGGACGTCATTAAAAAATGGGATGGGTGATATGTACCACGTATAACATATACTTTAAAAATGGAAAAATTTATTTTGTTCTAAATACACTTCCGACATAAATCAAACTTCCTTAATTAAGTTTGAAATTCCGTTCTAAACTCTCATTTATTTATCAGCCAAATATCCCTTTAAAAAATTCAAAGCAAAGGATGATTAATTTCAAATACCAAGAACTTCAAGAATACCGTGTTGTACTCTGTAGAATTTCGTATTCTTTGTTTTACAAAACAAAGGAGTCTCGAACATTTCCAAGCGCTATTGACAGATTTGAAAAGCAGAAAAATACGGGTTTTTTGCAAGTACAATACTAATGAGGCAGATTGGAATTTCGCAGGAGTACTTTGAAATACATAGTGGGATATTGTCTAAAACTTAGTTTGAAGTTTCTTATTAGAAATGTGGGTATTTAGTGATTAATATTGTGAAAAAAATATTGGGTAGTTTTGGCTGCATAATGATCTGATTTTGTCAGCATAAGAGTAAAGTGGTGGGCCCTACAAGAGGAGATGAGCCAATTGGAAAATAGTGATTATTGCACAGGATCAGAACTCATGTTATAAGGTAGTGAAGAAGTACTTTTAGTGGATTCTTGTCTTTCGATTTTTGTCATTCAATTTTTGTCATCAGAGATCATCTGTCTGTTTGTATTACTAAAGTTTGATGCTGTACAACTAGTTATGTAAGTCTTATAAATCCATTACTTTTCTATTTTCACTGTCTCGTTTTATATGTTCGTATCTAGTTTTAAAGAGTAGCCATCTAGTTCGAATGTTCTCCATTGGTACGCTCTTAAGGAATCTGATAATTTTACGAAGAATGGTTACGCTCCTAGATTGATGACTCCCTGGTCAAATTGGTCACTTCACAAAGGAATCCAAATTTACTAGTCAATATATTTATATATTTCTCCCATAGGGAGTGGCGCGGTCAAACATTTATCCTGTCACCTTACAGGGAAATGCTAATTTAATCGACAACCTATCACCATCACGACATCCCCCCCCATAACAGCGTTCTAATAGACCTAGCACCATGAACACAAACCTAATAACCAGCGTATTTAGTATAGGTCCATAAATGTCCCAGTACAAATCCTATCGCATACCTTTGAATTCCATTGCAGTCAATCTAGGTGTAAGCAATACCCTAATTATTTTTACTGACTGTCCGTAAGCTCCAAAGGGAGGTTATGTGTTATACTTACTTAAATCATCAGCAGATATAGCATTTTATTATCCCTTCTGCCTATTATATGATCACTGCGCACCTCTTATCGACAACTTCGTTTGAAACAGTGGAAAAACTATTATTTAAAATCAACGAAGAGTACAGGATTTAACGAATAAGACAAGTGGCTTTCATGCACTACTCTTTTTTATGTTAAGATGTCGCGACTAGATCTATAAGCAGTTTCTCGACGTTTACGTTGACTTACCTAGATTGAATGACTTTTTAGTGTAAAATACACTTACGAATGTTTTTAATATTTATTTCAGTGCCCTACGAATAAAATTTTCAAAAATTTTATGTTAAACTTCTTATTATTAAAAATAATGTGTATAAATGATGAAAACAACTTTTCTACTCTTCAGATTTCATTTTCTGCTAGGTATTTGTCGATAACAACTAGTGCAGGTAGATTATCCAAATTCACAGCATGCTGATCCTGATGTGCTGCATTGCCACGGTCACATTTTCTACAATAGAGTGTAACTTCACTCTTGTCATATCTCTTTATATAGTCAATGATACTATTTTCATTCATTTTATAGAATTCACATGTTTCAATTTGCTTATTTGAAACAATATCACAAACAGTGTCCTCAAGTGACGAATCACATTCCGTCACAGCCAAATAAAAATCAGTGGGCTTATAATCTTAGTAGTCATTGTCTTCACAACGATGACGTAGAAACAAAATTCTTTTGTTGTTCCAACAGTTGAATCGCCGACCAGGCTCCTCCTCCCAGAACAATCTAAAACCACGACGATACCAATCTCGTAGCAATAAACTAAAATCACGCTTAGGATTCTTTCCAATCATACCGGGATATGTATTCTCCAACTGATTACATTTATCATAGAGGCAATTGGAACATAGGTGCCCTCTAGGATGATAGTCAAACACCTCTTCATTATCAGAAATTACAACCTTTAATTTGCACTGCATATCCTTTATACAAATTACACGGGTTGCATAATCTGCACTTTTCATTACAATCGTTAATCATTTTGCATTTCTCACATGATGACCAGCTGCCGAGTGTGTACATACATAGTGGGTATCCATTGAACATTTTTTCATGTGTTGACACTCTCACTGCCACAAGGAAACTGATCTAGCAACAACAACAAATTGAGTGGGGTAGAGAGAGAGAGAGGAGTAAATCATCCTTTAACTCCATCTTTCTCTGATTGGCCCTAAAAAATAGGTGTTGCCTCAAAAACCAGTCTGGTTGAAAAACATGGAGTTTAAACAAAGTTGTGTGGGGAATCCCCACTCGTACTGCTCGCTTTTTGCAATGTGCATGTCAAACTGTAGTGCCTCAGGCGTAGGTTTCAAAACCTTATACACTATCACGATGAACGAAGTTGCTAGACATGTTTTTTTTTCTTCTTTTTGTTTATCACTTTGTTTGGAAAGGTACCAAGGGAACATAAGACAAGCAAATAACATGTAGTTTCAAAACGTGTTTAATCACTTTATAGGTTTTGCATGTTTTTTTGCAATGTGCACGTGAAAAGGTGTAGAGCTTCTATAGAAATGTTTTCCTATAGCTTCTATAGAATAGCATGGTAATTCCTATAGCTTCTATAGAAGTATAAGTTAGCACTCTACTGCTAGGCAATATCCAATACCCCCCCCCCCCCGATATATTTGTCTGATACGTTAAAACGTAATGCAATGCATTTTAACACATTTTCGATGAGTTTTTTTTTACCATTTTATGCCCCTCCCCTCCAATAAAAGTTCTGAACACGACCCTGGGAGGGGGGAGTATTTTTCATAATCCAGGGTGGGAAAGTTCGTTGTTTTTTCAATTTCTTTAACCAAATACGAAAAAAAGAAGCCCTTTTTCAATCTGAATGCCACAAAATAACTTTATTGAATCTGGGAGGGGACTGCAGAAAGAAATCTTGCAGTAAAATACCCCTCCCCCCATTGAAGCTACTGGTATTCATGCATGCTACTTGGTAATATTACAAGTTATATTGTAATATTATTAAATTTGCTCCAAAGGTGGACACAAAAGCTAAATTTTTAATCACCCAAGCAAAATACACAGAAACAATACAGTGAGATTTCATGAGGTAAATGATTGCTTACTTTATTCTTATTAGTATTTATCCTTCTTATTTGTCATTTACTTGATTAATTCTATAATCCCATCTTGTTACCAACAATGTAGCCAGAACGCTGTATTGAAAAATAGATGACCTTCAAGTATAACTCCAGTTTTATAGTAGAATTTGAGTATAAAACTTATTAAACAACTCTAAGCTTTGAACCGTAGAAAAGCAATAGATGATGAAACAAAAGTCCTATAAGATGGACTCGAGCTAGAAAGACATAGTAGAAACAAATTAGTATGAGGGAAATTCCATTCCAAGATGGTAGTATCTTTTAATTTTTCAAGTGCAGAAGATCAATGCCTTATGGAGTAATATACTGTAAGGACGTCTGCTAGTTTTGTTCAGATTTTTTGAGCAATGCTTTGCCCTTTATTTTTAGCCTAAATAAATTACGTGCTTCTGCTTTAAGGATAACAAATCCAGCAATACTTACAAGGTCCCCCTATTTAAGTATTCCAAGAAGCTTAGCAGCATTAAAGGAATTTTTAGCTTGATATGTTGCCAACCAATCGTACTATTTTTGAAAAAGAGGCATGGAGACTTTAATTTAACTATGGCGAGTGATCATTGGCTTTTTCACCATTGAATTTCGTAAATTATGTACAATTTTTCCTCTTTTTTTCAGATGAACAAAAAAATTATTTTCAGTATATTCACGGGGTAGGAAACTACAGGTGTGGTTTCAAAAAATTTGAAAAGCGCATTATACACACCATTGATAAGGGTTCATTGAGTTTGGTTTCCCCTTGAAAGGGATGCACCGATCCCAGAAAGACCGCATTAACAGGCCAACGGGTGAAGAGCAGAGCAAGCCCCAATTTCCATCCAGTTTCCGTATATTCTTGGCCCTGTAATATTCTGGGCCCCATGTAACGACCGTGTAAGATATTAAGCTGACAAGAACGGATACTACAACCTAATCTTTAGCTAAAAGCAGTGTTGCCAGAAATTGAAAAAAAACATGCCCGAGTCTTTGAAAAACAAGCCAAAATACGCCTATCCCTTTGAAAACCAAGACTGCCATCATGGTCAGCTCCTAAAGTGCTAAAATTGCCCAAATTTGTATGTTTCACACTAATTTTCGGTGCTAAAGACAAAAAATTTGCACGTGTGTAACTTAGCACCATTCTTTTGAAACGAATACGGCGAAAAGGTGGTCCTTGTTAAATCAAACTTCACACGAATCATTCAAAACAAATATGGAAAAATGCGACTCACACTTTATGTTAGTTCCTTAGCCTTTTACAAGGTCCTCATAATTTTGTCCATGACAAAATTAAAAAATTATATTACGAAAATTGCTAGAAATTGAAGCCCATGCTACAGTGCTAGACATGATGAAACAGTGCTAAAATAGTTCTTTAGTGCTAAAGTCAGAAAAAGTTTTGCTCCTAATCTAACTCTACTTTTACCTTGCTTGCTTACCCTTGGTTCATCTTGCTCTGCTTTCATGGAAGAACAACCATTTTACGTGATCCGCTAAAATTCATCTGGTTTTAGCTGCAGGTGTATGCGTCATAATGCTTAAACCGCTGTAAATTCTTTTTATCAACTTTAGAACTTAATATAGCTTGCTCCTATGGATATGCTGGTCTATACTAGTAACAACCACAAGCCAAAGACATGCGATATCTTTGGTTTATTATAGCATAAAAATTTCTGGTACAGTTGCAATACATTTTTCAAAAGTAACTTTATAACTAAAGTAAGGCCTGAAAATGAAACGTGAGAATGGAGTTTATACAAAAGTCTTCAAATTCCCTAAATAAAATAATACGGGCAGCTAAAAACCAATCATTAACAAAAAAAAAGAAAAGGGCAGGGCTAACTGAGGGAACACCTACGACAAATCAACACGTTTTTTATCGTTCAGGTAAAAAAAAGAAAGAAAGGCACTTAGATTAATAAGGCACTAAGGGCTTTAAGACTCAAAGGAGGCTAGGATACTATCTAGATCGACTAAATCAGTTGTTTGATCAGTTTCTTTGACTTCAAACACCTTATAAATATAACTATTGAAAGCAGCATACGCTTTGTAGGCTCAAATGTTGAGCAACAAGAGCCCCATGGTGACAACCACAGCCTGAACACAAGTATTGAGTTCAACATTGGCCAGAGCGTAACGTTTCAGAGTTTGCTCTAAACGATATTCATCACAGAAAAGGACCGATCCACTAAAGAATTGCTTATTGTGAAACTCAACAGGGTCAATACCCACCTGGCTAACTTACGAAAAGAAGATGCCCCAACGGCATCAAGATAATGAAGCACAACTATCGAGAACTGAGAGGAGTCTTTGGGGATTGTTCTTGCACACACAAATGACTAATTAACGTCCAACAGTTTCCTCGACTGATACTCAATGGCAAGTCTCCACATTGGGGTTGAAACTGAGACAAGCAAATCACAGGGGATAAAAATTCCAGTTTGAGCAGCGAATCCAGAACAGGAGGCATTCAATTAAGCACCGCTTTAGCCACGGTTTTCAGGAACACCAAGCACCATATTTTGAACTCACTCTTCTGTGTGTCTGAAAGTTTAGTTTTTGCCGGTTTAATCAGGAACTCATGTCCGTAATCAACTTGATCTGGTGGCAAATAATTAATTTCGAATTGTATGTTAACCGTCACAGACACTGCAGTCGAGCGGAGTATCCTGCACAGGAGACTTAATGTCAAACCCTGCAGCTATTCAGTAAGATGAAATTGGTCAGCGTTTGCTCAAAGTTAGGATAGGAAAACAAAACCTTCAGTGAGGAATCTAGGGCCAAAAACATGCTTTGGGAAGGTATTGCCATTCTACTATGTTAACCCCTCTGAGATTTCTAAGTCTTGGAATTTTTACAAAACAACATTATACCTTAATTTTTAGTTTCTTTTTTTCTGGTTTTAGTTCGAAAATAGAATTGCTATTATTAGAGTAGAATTTTAAGCCATATCAAGGGTTCTTTCCTAAATTTAGGAAATGCATTTCCACATCTCAATCATCACAAATTTGGATTGAGCAAAGTTGTAAGGCTGAAAACACTTTTCTTTTACTTTCTTTTAAGCAGAAAATCTGTTCTATAAGGTTTCACCTATATAAAAAAAAAAAAAAAATTTCAAAGGTCATCAAATATCAGTGCCCTCTATAGGAAAAACGAGTAGAGAATGATTGGCTACTTCAAAATATTTTCCCAGTACATACTTTATTCTGTAAACCCATCCGACAAAGTTTAACTTTCGTAACCTAACCCTTTCCCAAGATAGCAAAAAGTAGCTTGTCTAGAATTTTACCATATGTAGTTCAGACCATATATTTTCCCATTATGGGGGGGGGTAAATTGTGGTAAACTTGCTGTTAAAAATTGTCAATTACAATAGTCTAGAGAAGGACATGTTGAGAAGGAAACATGTTAAGAAAACAATTCATAATATGCAAAATAGTTATAGCTAACACATATCTCATGCATCCCAGATGTGCTTTACACCTAACTCCCCCCTCCTAATTTGTAAATATATAGCCAAATTATATATTCCCAATGCATTCTGCCACCCATCACTTATTTTTCTGGTTCTTGTTTTGTCACAGCTGATTAAATTCACTGGTACACTGGACGAATTTCCGCTAAGTATTTGCTTATTAAGGGGGATGACCTGGGGGTAATGTATTAAAGGGCTACAAGGAAAATATCGCCAACAATTATTTCCGTATAAGAGGCAACTCTATAGCGTTGCCTATACTAAGGGCCATACGGATCCAATGTTTTTATCATTTATTATTATTATTATTAATATTTTTTCTCAGAGGCACTTCGTATGGAAGGGGTCGTCGCATAAATTTCGGAGGGGGCTCATTCGGTTGGAAATCAAGAGTTCTAGTGCCCATTTTTAAGGGTCAAAAGGGAAGGCAAATAACTCCCCTCCGCGCCCACCATTTAACAAAACACATCCAATCAAAATCTTGAGATAGCCATTTTGTCCTACGTAGTTGATTTCAAGATAGAAATTATGTTTCTGAGGAGGACACTCCCCCCACAGCCCTCAGGCCAAAGCCTTTTTATAGAAGGCTTTGTCGTAGAAATTTAAAAAAGGGGTCATTCAATTGAAAATTCAAAGGGCTAGTGCCCTTTTTAATACTCGAAAGTAATTGGAGGGCAACTAACCCCCCTCTCACGCCCATCTTTTCCCAAAACACATCCAATCAAAACTTTGAGATAGCCGTTTCGTTCAACGTAGTTGTAAATTCAGAAAATTAGGTCTTTGACGATGACAACCCCCTCCGTATATATACGGAGGATGACAACCCCCTCCGTTACGCATTATATATATATATTATATATATATATATATATATATATATATATATATATATATATATATATATATATATATATATATATATATATATATATATATATATATATATATATATATATATATATATATATATATATATATATATATATATATATATATATATATATATATATATATATATATATATATATATTTATATATATATATATATATATATATATATATATATGCATCACCGCTGGGCCATGGCACTCGGCACGCGGCAAGCTTCTATATATAGATTCTCACTGTCGATTGTCTTCTAAACGCAGATAATATTGTTCAGATAGTGGGACAAAAACTTCTTTTTCTTCCAACGATTCATCTAGTCCATATTTTTGATTTTCAAAGGCAAAGTAGACATTGATGATCTTATCCATGTCAAAATCCGAAACCCAATCAACCTCGGCTTGTATTTTGTCATTTTAAAATACATATTGCCAAACCTTTGTTTTTTAAACATAGTTATGGTGGCCATTGAGGACCTTATCGATGTCAAAATCACAAACCCAATCATCATCGCTATCATTTTTAATTTTAACACGTTTTGATTCTCGCTGACCAGGTTGATTTTCATTGTTGAAAGTGATTGGAGGGCAACTAACCCTCCTCTCACGCCCACCTTTTCCCCAAACAAATCCAATCAAAATTTTGAGATAGCCATTTTATTCAACGTAGTTTTAAGTTCTGTAAATTAGGTCTTTGAGGATGACAACCCCCTCAGAGCCCTCTGGGCAAGGGTTGTAAGTTATGCCCTGAGGGCATATAAAGTTTTTATAGGACGCGTTGTTGTAGAAACTTCAAAAAGGGCTCTTTCGATTAGAAATTGAAATGGCTAGTGCTCTTTTTAATAGTCGAAAGTATTTGGTAGGCAACTAACATCACTTCCACGCCCACCCTTCCCCAAACACATCCAATCAAAATTTTGAGATAGCCATTTTGTTCCACGCAGTTTAAAGTTCAGGAAATTATACCTTTGAGCACGACACTCCCCCCCACAGTCTTCAGGGCAAGGGTTATAATTTATGCCCTGGGGGCATATAAGTTTTTATTGAAATCTGTGTCGTAGAAACTTGAAAAAGGGCTCATTTGATTGGAAATTCAAAGATCTAGTGCCCTTTTAAATGGTCGAAAGTGATTTGAGGGTAACTAGCCCCCCACTCCTCTCTCGCCCACCTTGTGCCCAAAAACATTCAATTAAAATTTTTAGACAGCCATTTTGTTCAGTGTTGTGGATTTCCAGATAGAAATTATGTTTTTGAGTAGGATACTCCCCCACAGCCCTCAGGGCAAGGGTTGTAAGTTATGCCCTGGTAGCATATAAGGTTTTTATAGAACGCGTCGTAGTAGAAACTTCAAAAAGGGTTCATTCGATTGGAAATTGAAATGGCACCCCTTCCACGCCCACCATTTCCCGAAACATATCCAATCAAAACTTTTAGATAGCCATTTTGTTTCACGAAGTTTGAAGTTCTGGAAATTATACCTTTGAGCAGGACACTCCCCCCAAGGTCGTCGGGGCAAAGGTTGTATGTTATTTCCTGGGGGTATATAAGGTTCTAATTGACAGCCTTATCTTAGAAACTTGAAAAAGGACTAATTAGATTGGAAAGTTAAAAAGCAGGTGGAATTTATAAAAGTCGAAAGGGATTGGAAAGCAACTCCACCCCCTCTCACGCCCACCCTTTCCTAAAACCCATCCAATCAAAATTTTTAGATAGCCATTTTATTCAAAGTAGTTGAGAGTTTTGGAAATTAGGTCTTTAAGGATGACAACCCATCCCCCCCCCCAATCCACAGGACAAGGGTTGTAAGTTATGCCCCGGGAGCATGTAAGGTTTTTATAGAAAGTGATTTTGTAAAAACATCAAAAAGGGCTCATTCAATAGAAAATTGAAAGGGCTAGAGCCCTTTTAATAGTCGAAAGTGATTGAAGGGCAACTAACCACCATTTCCCCAAACACGTCCAATCAAAATTTTGAGATATCCATTTTGTTAAACGTAGTCGAAAGTTCTGGAAATTAGGTCTTTTAGGATGATAACCCCATCAGAGCCCTCAGTGCAAGGGTTGTAAGTTATGACCTGGGGGCATATAAGTTTTATATAGAAAGTTGTTGTAGAAATTTCAAAGGGGGCTCATTTGATTGGAAATTGAAATTGCCCTTTTTAATAGTCGAAAGTGGGTTGAGATTAATTAACCCCCCTCTCACGCCCACCATTTCCCCAAACACATTCAATCAAAGTTTAGAGATAGTCATTTAGTTCAACGTAGTTGAACGTTCTGGAAATTATGTATTTAAGGATGATAAGCCCCCCAGAGTCCCAAGGGCAAAGGTTGTAAGTTATACCCTGGGGACATATACGATTTTTAATGATAGAGTTGTCTTAAAAACTTCAAAAGGGGCTCATTCAATTCGAAATTGAGAGAACCTGTGCCTTTTTTAATAGTTGAAAGTGACTGAAGGGTAACTGACCACCCTCTCACGCCCACCATTCCCCCAAACACATCCAATCAAAATTTTGAAATAGCCATTTTTTTTTCAACGTAGTAGAAAGTTCTGGAAATTAGGTTTTTGAATTTGACAACCCCCCCTCCCAGCCCCCAGGGCGAGGGTTGTAAGTTATCCCCTGGGGAATATAAGGTTTTTATTGAAAGTGTTGTCGTAGAAACTTCAAAAGGGCTCATTTGATATAAAATTGAAAGGGCTAGTGCCTTTTTTAATAGTTGAAATTGATTGGAGAAAGACTAACGCCCCTCTCGCGCCAACCATTTCCCAGACACATTCGATAAAAATATTGAGATAGCCATTTTGTTTAACGTAGTTGAAAGTTCTGGAAATTAGGTCTTAGATGATGACAACCACCCTCACAGCCCTTAGGGTAAGGTTTGTAATTTATGCCCTGGGGGCATATAAGGTGTTTATAGGAAGTGTTGTCGTAGAAACTCAAAAAGAGCTCATTCGATTGGAAATTGAAAGGCCTAGTGCCCTTTTTAATAGTCGAAAGTGATTGTAAGGCTTGAAATTTTTATAGTAAAGATCGATGTGGGTATAATGTATTATTTTTTGTTGTTGTTATTGTTGTTTAGACCAGAACACTTTGTATCGAAGAAGTTGTAGTAGGAACTTCGAAAAGGGCTCATTCGATTGAAAATAGAAAGGGATGATGTCCTTTTAAATAGTCGAAAGTGATTGGACAGAAACTAATCCCCCTTCCACGCCCACCCACCCATTTGGCTTTATGTTTAAAAACTTAATGTTGCCATAAGATTAAATCAAAATGCACTGTGTTAATGCTAATTCCCAATAACGCATCTCAGCAGTATCCCAAGAACGACTGAGGGTATTATGTTCAAACTTTCGGGGCTGCTTCTGCTCTTAAAATGAAACCAAATCAAAATAGTGTATCCGAGCTATCAAAGAAAGTAAACAGATTTTTTTTTGTGAATGGTATCAAGTTTTCCATATCAGGTCAACTAGAGGAGGTACGAAACTAAATTAAACACTACTATTTGTGTCTAGATTTTTAAGAGGGTGTATGTTGTTAAAAAATGCTGAAAATTTTTCTCCAGCATACAAATAGCAGGCCAAACTAAAAACTCTTAAAAAAACGAAAAGATTTAAAGTATTATTTACTTTTTCTCTGAAAAGACCATGTCAATATAAAAAGAACAGAAATAAATTAAAAAAACCTTTTCCACAAAAAAAGTTTGTCAAAGAAAAGTAAAGAACTCCAAAAAATTAGCAAAAATAAAATCAAATAAACTACCATGCGTGAAACTACCACAAATCAGCATCGATAAGTAAATGAAACCAAAAACGAACAGAAATTACAATAAATAAAAGAGTCAAACTCAAAACGAGCAGAAACTAACATAAGTTGGGCTCAAAACCCCTATGCTTTCCCAAGGCCAGAACATAATTTGCACTTTACTAAAAAAAACACAAACGAATGTGCAATGTCAGTTTAATATATATATATATATATATATATATATATATATATATATATATATATATATATATATATATATATATATATATATATATATATATATATATATATATATACATATATATACTTATATTTAGTAATCAAAATGTTAATATTATTTGATTTATTAAAGTTATAAAACTAAAAACATTTATATTTTTTTCAGGGTTATTTAACTCGGGTTATTTAACAAGTAGCAACAATACAGAATATTTACCATATTTAATAAGTTGAACTTGGCATATTGGAAGCACCAGGAATTAGAGCTGAAATTTACTATAATTTACAAATCTAGTTAAAAAGAAACATTTAAAACAGGGCTAAGGAGTTTGAGTATTACAGCTTCCCCCTTAGCAAGCATTTCCAGAGGGCAGGATTGATATTTGTTGCAACTTTTAGGTATCTTTGAGGTATTTCAGCGAGCTATTAACGAAATACAGCACGGGACTACAAAACATATGATTTAATTCCATATTTTATCAATTTCTTTCTTGATATTATTTTTCCCCAGCTTCAAGTCAATGACACACTTTAGAAACAAACTTGCCTCATGCGGCATTATCATCTCTGAAGCAACTCTGTCTGGAGAAAGCTCTATAATTGGAGGAGAGGGGCCGTCTGTGGGGGGAGGAGGGCCGTTTTTTCCGTCGCTAGCTCAACACGGCCCTTTTTTTCCAGTGTTTTTCGTTCGTTGGGCAAAGCAGTATTTTTTAAGTGTTAATTTGTTGCTAGCCCGCCCCCGTCCACTAGTATGCAGCCCGGTCGCTGGCCACCTCCAGGGAAGTGTCCAGTTCCCCCGAGCTGTTTGTCTCACCCCTGACGCAACCCCAGGGGGCATTTTTCAGCAAAAAAATATCAAAACACGCAAAGGAGGGGAAATTCTTGTTCCCGCCCATCCCGCGCGATGCAAGGGAGTTTGGTCAGTGTCGTCTCATTCCAGGGACGGAATTTGGCCACTCCGTGCGCTTTGGGGGAGTTTAGTCTGTGTCTGCTCATTCCGAGGACGGAATCTGGTGTTTGGCTAGGCATTCCGTTGGCTAGAATGACACTTACGCCACAATTCGCTTGAAAACCCCATGTACTGAAGAGACACACTCTTTTAGGCTAAAATAAATATCTTTTATCAGTTTGTATCATAGCATTAGCAGTACCTCTTAGAAACTAAAGTGCATTTATACAGCATTGCAGCCTCTGAAACAGGAGATTCAATATCTGTATTGATTTATTGTAATTGTAAACATTTAACTTTTAACTTTTTCGGCATTCCTTTTGCTAGAATGATACTTTTATAGCACAATTCGCATGAAAACACCTGTTCTTCTGATTCATGGTAATTCCTCAAATCTAATTATAAGATGGCTATTCTCACCTTAAACATTTATTACTGTTTAGATTGAAGTATACAGGGTTTATTTTAATACATAAATCTGAAATTCTTAGTCTTCTATGTCCAAAGTTCTAAAAAGGTAAATATTTATATTAGTAGAGATGGGGGCGCTACTCCGAACAGGACCACGTGGTCCTGTCGGCATTTTTAATACTGACGGGGCACCAAATAAGGGCATAGCCTCCCTAGGGAGAAAGATTGCGTAATCGGTCAATGACCTCTTTTTCCAAGGTCGATTTATTTGATGTTTCTATGTGTAATAACTCCGGAACGAAGGTTGCACATGCGCATTGAATTCTAACGGGAACAATGTTATTGATCTAGGACTCGAGGGGGAAGTGAATTTCCGAGAACTTGATTGCGTAATCAAGGTGTGTCAACAACAACAACATCGACCTTGACATTCGCTGAGAGCGTGTACTTACAACAACAACAACATCGACCTTGGAACACCTGTGCTGTCGACCTCAATTCACCTATCGTGAATCAATAATTCCCCTTAGAAACAACAAATTAATTTCCCCTTTCTTGACAGATCAATCAACCAATGACATCATCTGTCAGACTTTAAAAATTTTCGCCTAGAAACGATTCTCCAGGAATAGATCCAAGTCATTAATGTCATTGCCTCGGAAACAACTCTTTTGGTCAAACTCCATAGGATATTAATAGCCAAAGGCCATGGAAACAATTCTCCAAGAAACATCTTAGCGATGAATTGTTTTAGCGCGGGAATCAGGTTTCTTATTAATTTGAAATGCATTAGCCTAGAGATGCCAAAAACAAAAGGAACACGCTGAATTACGTTTAGGGATTATTTGGGCGAAACTGTTTTAGACAGGTTAAGGAACTATTTCGGCGAAACAGTTAGAGACATTTTAAAAGATGATTTTTGAAGAGATTTTAGAAGAGAATTTGAGGGTGAAACTCTGTGGTCGTTATAATACACAAGTTTCATTTGAACAATGTTGTGAGGTCCTCTAACCCAACCCCAAAGGGTTCCAATCCTCCTACCCCAACCCCAAAGGAAGCCCCGGTCCTCAAAGGCCCCCCAAGCTCCCAAAGGGCCACCGGCGCCCCCAAAGGCCCACCCAGACCCCCAAAGGCCATCCCCAGGCCCCCCAAAGGCCCATCGAGCTCCCAAAGGACCAACGGGGTCCCAAAGGCCCTCCTCCGGTCCCCAAATGTCCCCCAGGCCCCCAACTGCCCCCCGGACCCCCAAAGGTCCTCCCTGTGCCCCCAAAGGCCCTCCCCCGGCCCCCAAAGGTCCCTCGGACCAGAGAAGCGCCGCGGGGATGCGCCGTGGGCCAGGAAAGCGCCGCAGGAGGTGCCGCAGGGATGCGCCGCGGGTCAGGAAAGCGCCGCAGGGGATGCGCCGCAGGGAGGCACCGCAGGAAAGCGCCGCAGGATGTGCCGCAGGGATGTGCCGCAAAAAAAAAGTAAACTAAAAAGTAAAAATTTCGATCACAGAAGGGCACCCTCCCCCAAGGGCTATGTTGAGCCTCCCTACAAGGGCAATGTTGAGCAACAAGAGCCACATGCTGACAAACACAGCCTGAACACAAGTATTGAGTTTAACATTGGCCAGAGCGTAACGTTTCAGAGTTTGCTCTAAACGATATTCATCACAGAAAAGGACCGATCCACTAAAGAATTGCTTATTGTGAAACTCAACAGGGTCAATACCCACCTGGCTAACTTACGAAAAGGAGATGCACCAACGGCATCAAGATAATGTAGGACAACTATCGAGAACTGAGAGGAGTCTTTGGGGATTGTTCTTGCACACACAAATGACTAATTAACGTCCAACAGTTTCCTCGACTGATACTCAAAGGTACAGAGATCAGTGGTAGCAATAATACTCAATGGCAAATCTCCACATTGGGGTCGAGACTGAGACAAGCAAATCACAGGGGGAAAAAATTCCAGTTTGAGGAGCGAATCCAGAGCAGGAGGCATTCGTTTAAGCACCGCTTTAGCCGTAGTTTTCACGAACACCAAACACCGTATTTTGATCTCGCTCTTCTGTGTGTCTGAAAGTTTATATTTTGCAAGTTCAATCAGGAACTCATGTCCATAATCAACTTGATCTGGCGGCAAATAATTAATTTCGAAGTCTATGTTAACCGTCACAGACACTGTAGTTGACGGAGTATTCTACCCAGAAGATTTAGTATCAAACCCTGCAGCTATTCAGAAAGATGAAATTGGTCAGCGTTTGTTCAAAGTTAGGATAGGAAAACAAAACCTTCAGTGAGGAATCCTGGCCAAAAACATGCTTTGGGAAGGTATTGCCATTCTACTATGTTAACCCCTTTGTGATTTCTAAGTCTTGGAATTTTGACAAAACAACATTACACCTTAATTTTGAGTTTCTTTTTTTTCTGGTTTTAGTTAGAAAATACAATTCCTATTATTAGAGTAGAATTTCAAGCAATATCAAGGGTTGATTCCTAAATTTAGGAAATGCATTTCCACATCTCAATCTTCACAAATTTGGATTGAGCAAAGTTGTAAGGCTGAAAACACTTCTCTTTTACTTTTTTTAAGCAGAAGATCTGTTCTGCAAGGTTTCACTTTTATAAAAAACAAAAGATTTTTTAAAGGTCATCAAATATCAGTGCCCTCTGTAGGAAAAACGAGTAGAGATGGATTGGCTACTTCAAAATATTTTCCAAGGACACACTTTATTCTGTAAACCCATCCCACAAAGTTTCATTTTCGTAGCCTAACCCTTTCCCAAGATAGCAAAAAGTAGCTTGTCTAGAATTTTACCATAGATAGATAGATAGATAGATCGTGTATTTCAAAAGCCCAAGACCCATATACACACAAAAATTTATGAAAAATAAAGAAATCACAACAGAACAAACTACGAAACACACATTAACATGATACATAGCGAAAAATACCTTATGGTAAATTATCGAGAAAATAAGTTTAATTCCATATAAATAATAATAATTAATTGTGAAAACTTTTCCTTCTTTCTAATCCCTTCCCTATGTACGCACCAATACGAAATATTGTGGTTGGATTACTACTTTGTAAAATTTTAGGAAGCAGCAAAACAATCCCATGTAAGTAATTTTCCCTTAAATCAGAGAGCACCGGGCACTTTCGGAGAAAATTGTCCAAATATTCGTCCTCATCCCTACAAAGAGGACACACATACCGACAATCAGGATGTACTATCCCCCTGTCGAACACCATTTGCCTGCTCTGGATTGGAAGGCAATTCGCCCTAAGCTGAATCCATCGACATAAAATCATAGCCGGTAAATTGAATTTAAAATAAATTTGCTCTCCAAAACTAGGTTTAACCTGATTATAATGATTCAATGTAGCAGAATTTAAAACCAGCCCTTGCCAGTACTGAATTTCTTGACCCTCTAAGATAAATCGTACCTGGCTTACTAAATTTGTTGGTAGATCACGGGAACCAAGACCGTCATCCCATAAGTAAGGCATTCCCACTCTTTCTAGTAATGACTTAATTTGGGAAGGCCACGACGTTTTCGAACCATAACTCAACATCTGATAATAAGCAGCTCTTACTAATCTATCTTCATTACACCTAATGAGCTTCAACCAAAACCTAAGCATCAAAATAGACCTACGTCGTTTTAACGAAAACAGGCCCATATCACCTTTCAGAATCTGTGAATGAGTTGTCTAACGTAATTCAAACAGTCTTATATAATACTGGAGCTGAAGGGACTCCAACTTCTCCGCTGCTTCTCCACCCCAAATCTCTGCTCCATATTCTATTACTGGTAACTTTTTTGTATTAAATATTTTTTTATGAATTTTTAGTTTTTTAATTCCCATTATCGTCGGATTTCTAAAAATTGCAGACATGGTCACTTTATCTCTATTAATTAGTTCATCAACATGACTCTTTAAACTTCCATTTTCCGATAAAACAAATCCTAAATATTTTAATCTTTTACTTACTTTCAGTTCCTTATTATTAAATTTAAATCTTTTATTATCTTCGGCACTTGTTTTCCTTTTTTTTAAAATAACATCTTCACTCTTTTCAACATTCAGCCTTAATTTTTTCATCTGCATATATTCATCTATAAGATTCAAAAGCGTCTGCAGATCTTGCGGTGTACTAGCCACCAAAGCAATATCATATGCAAATAATAGTAGTGATAGTTTATGGGTCCCTAGACTAACATTCGGAGCCCATCTATTTTCTAGATAATCAACAAAATCATTTGTAAAAATATTAAACAATTTAGGAGAAAGAGTGCTGCCTTGTTTTACTTCCAGCTTAATATTAGAAAGCCTAGAAAACCTGTTACCAACTAACACGATTCCACTCACACAAATATACATACTCACTATCAACCTCACAAACAAATGAGGGAGGCCAATTTTAAACAGGACTTCAATAGCTCTCTGTCGACACTGTCGAACGCCTTGTGGAGGTCCAGAAATCCCACATAAAGACAAGTTTTTCCCTTTCCATATTAATCAATTAATGCCTTTAAAATAAATATTGTATCTACCGTCCCGTACTCTTTCCTAAAACCTCCTTGTTCTTCATGTATTATATTATTATTATTTAACCATTTAGAAAGCCTGGTATCTAGTATTTTCTCCATTACCTTACTTAAAGCAGGGACAAGCGCCATTAAACTATAATTCATGTGCAACTTAGGGTTTCATCTCTTAAAAAGCGGCATAAGCAAAGATCTCTTCCAATCACTTGGCCATTGTCCTGAGGTTAACACTTTATTACAAATAAAAAGAAATATAGACATAAAAATTGAAAGAAAATTCTCAAATAACGTTATTGGTACACCATCAACACCCGCAGCCGAACCTCCTTTTAAATTCTTGAATACAAACTTAACCTCATCATTACTCACTTCCCCTACTAAATCATAATCATGTTCCTTCATAGGATAAAAAACCATCTCTGTGGTATGTGCTACCTCTTGTATTTCTGCACAATCGCCTTCCAAGCTTTCCAGGTAATCAGGCCATGAATTGGCGTCTGGAGCCACCTGTGTATTTCCTTTTTCATTTCCAATATCATTCCTTATATAACCCCAAAACTTCTTAAAATCTTTATTTCTAAAATCATCTGCAATATCCAGTTTCTTCTTAATCTCAAACTCTTTTTTTTTCCTTTTAATTAGCCTTTTGTAATCTCTTCTTTTATCTTTATATTCGGCTAATCTTAAACTTTGATCTTCAGCTCTATCACATTCTTTTAAATGACTCAATAAATATCTGACCTTTTCTTTCATTATCTTACATTCCAAATCTAAATATCGCTCATTTTTTTCTTTTTTTCAGATTACACGATACTGCACAACTGCAAATTATTTCATTTAACTCCATAATTATACCATGTATATCTTTTCCATCTTCTTCTAACGCTTTCAACTTATTTAACGCTTTCAACTTTCAACTTCACAAGCTCCTTTTCAAATGTTTCAAAATCATTATCGGTTAAATAATATCTAATTCGCTTTCCTAAGCCCTCTAACCTAAGCTTCCCATTACATAAATTTCTAACTCGAGGAACATCTTCCTGAAGCTTCCCAGTCTTCAGCTCAAGCTTATTATCGGATCAAGCTCTATGATCGGATCCAGCTAAATCTAGTACATCAATATCAATTGAATCAGGTATAAATTTCGTATTAATCAGTGCATAATCTACAACACTTGGAGTTGGGCCCGAAAGGCAAGTAAACTCGCCCAGACCCTTATCATTTCCAAACCTTCCATTCGCAATCATCAGACCATATTCCCCGCAAAGCACCAGGAGCTTTCTTCCCCAAACATTTATTTTTCTTTTTTCATCCTTATAACTTCGCGGGATTCTACCACAAATTGGGACCAAACCTCCTAAATCTGGGATTAATAAATCTGGAACCTCAACCTCAACGCCGGTATAAGCATTAAAATCCCCCATCAAAACGCACTCAAAATCACTATAACTTTCTTGTGTTAGCGACAGTTCATCATCTAAAATTTTCCAAGTATTTTCTCGACTATACGAACTATTTGTGGAGGGATATACACAACGCCCAAAGTTAATCTCTTCCCACATTTAAAACAAATAAGCAGCCAAAGTAAATTTTCAGATCTACTATTAACTCTTTCATGACCATCAATAGCTGATGATTTAATCAAAACCAAAATACCACCATAATGTCTATTATTTCTTGCTGGTTTACGCACAACCTGTTCAACCAAATACCCTGGGAGAGGTGATATAGGAGAACGATTGTTCCATGTTTCAATAAACGAAATCATATTAAAACGAAAGTAATTCATCATATAAATAAGTCAACTTATCACGAAGTCCTTGTATGTTCCTTGACACTAAACTCAGTATATGGCTCTGTATTTCCTATGCGTCTATGCTTTCTGTCAATGCATTAATATCACTAGCCACTTCTTGGAGTTTCTCGTTCCTGGCCTCTGTCGGGGAAAAGGCAAATTGGTAATACTCACGACTACGACTATTAATATCTGTTAGCACTCGCTGTCTATTATCAACAAAATCACGGGAAAAACCACTAGGAGGTCTTCTGTTAAACTCTTTTCTTGGATAATGGCTTTCTTTGGATGCCGCATTACGAGGAACTGGACAATGTAGCTCATTAGGGCTAATAAAACTACTAGCAGGTCTTTTAGTTGCCGATACTGCCTGAGAATAGGCTGTTGATGGTATCACTGTCTCGGCATCACTATCACCTACCACCAATCACTTATTTTTCTGGTTCTTGTTTTGTCACTGTTGATTAGATTTACTGGTACACTGGAAGAATTTCAGCTATGTATTTGCACATTAAGGACGAGAACCTGGGGGTAATGTATAGCAGGGCTACAAGCAAGATATTCCCATCAATTATTTCCGTATCAGAGGCAACTATATAGCGTTGCCTATACTAAGGGTCATACGGCTCCAATGTTTTTATTATTTATTATTATTATTACCATTTTTTCCCAGAGGCACTTCGTATGGAGGGGGTCGTTGCATAAGCTTTGGAGGGGGCTCATTCGGTTGGAAATCGAAAGTTCTAGCGCCCTTTTTAAGGGTAAAAAGGGAAGGCAACTAACACTCCTTCCACGCCCACTGTTTACCCAAACACATCCAATCAAAATTTTGAGATAGCCATTTTGTTCTACGTAGTTGATTTCAAGAGAGAAATTATGTTTCTGAGGAGGACACTCCCCCCACAGCCCAAAGGACAAAGCCTTTTTATAGAAGGCTTTGTCGTAGAAACTTCAAAAAGGGCTCAACCGATTGGAAATTCAAAGGGCTAGTGCTCTTTTTAATAGTCAAAAGTGATTGGAGGGCAACTAACCCCCCTCTCAAGCCCATCTTTTCCCCAAACACATCCATCAAAATTTTGAGATAGCCATTTCGTTCAACGTAGTCGGAAATTCTGAAAATTAGGTCTTTGAGGATGACAACCTCCTCCCTCAACACCCCCCCACCCCCGACAGTCCTCAGGGCAAGGGCTGTAAGTTATGCCCTGGGGGCATTTAAGGTTCTTACAGAAAGTAATTGTGTTCAACGTAGTTGATATTTCTGGAAATTATATCTTTTAGCAGGACACTCCCCCAAAGTCTTCAGGGCAAGGGTTATAAGTTATGCCCATGGGGGCATATATGGTTCTTATGGACGAAATGGTCGTATAAACTTCAGAGAGGGCTCATTTGAATGGAAATTGAAAGTTCTAGTTCATTTCTTAAGCATCAAAAGACATCGAAGGGTAACCAGCCCCCCCCACGCCATTTTCCCCAAAAGCATCCGATAAAAATTTTGAGATGGGTATCTTGTTAAAAATAGTTCAAAAATCATATAACAAAAACTCCGGTGTCGACAAAACCCCAAGGGCCCGGGGAAGGCGTTGTAAGTTATATCCTGGGGGCATATTTGATTTCAAAGAGGGCTCATTTGATTGGAGGTTGAAAGTTAAAGTTCACTTTTTAAGAGTCAAAAGAGATCGGAGGGCACCTAGCACCCGCCCCCCTTCACGCCATTTTTTCCTCAAACCCACGTGATAAGAGCTTTGAGATAGCCATTTCTTTTAAATAGTTCAAAGACCATATTACGAACACTCCGGGGTCAACACAGCCCCCCAGGGCCCGAGGGCAGGCGTTATAAGTTATGCCCTGGGGGAATATATGGTTCTTATGGAAGGGATGCTCGTAAATACTTCAGAGAGGGATTATTTGATTGGAAATTGAAAGTTCTAGTTCAGTTTTTGAGAGTCAAAAGAGATTGGAGGGCAACTAGCCCCCCCCCCATGCCCCTTTTTCCCCAAATGCATCCAAGAAAACTTTTGAGGTAGCAATTAAGCTAAAAATTGTTCAAAAGTCAGATAACAAAAACTGCGTGATCGTCAAAACCCCCCAGGGCCTGGGGGCGTGCATTGCCGGTGAAGTCCTGGGGCATGTATGGTTCTTATGTAAGAAATGCTCGTATAAACTTCAGAGAGGAATAATTTGATTGGAAATTGAAAGTTCGAACACACTTTTGAATATTCAAAAGAGATCGGAGGGCAAGTAGCCCTCCCTCCCCCAAAGCCTTCTTTTTTCAAACCCATCTGATGAAAATTTTGAGATAAGCATTTTCTTAAAAATAGTTCAAAGGTTAGATAAGAAAAACTTCGGTGCCAATACAGCCCCCCAGGGGCCGGGGGAAGGCGTTTTAAGTTATACCCTAAACACATGAAGTTACTGAAGATAATGAATATGATTTTTGAAAAAGGGGAAGTGCCAATTGATTTTAGGAAAACCTTAATTAAGCCACTTTATAAGAAAGGTGATAAAAGTGAGTGTGGTAGTTATCGAGGCATTAGTCTGGTCTCTGTAGGTAGCAAATTACTTAGTAATATGATACTTTTTAGACTGAGAGATGCCGTAGACAAAGTTTTAAGAGAAGAACAGTGCGGTTTTTGAAAGGGTAGAGGAAGCGTCGAACAAATTTTCACACTTAGGTTAACAATTGAGAAGTGCCAGAATTGTCAAACACCTATGGTCCTTAGCTTGATTGATTATGAGCAAGCGTACGGTTCTTTTGATAGAAGAGATATAGCAAAGGTTTTATCCTTGTATGGTATACCAGACAAATACATTAAAGAGATTTGTGCTCTGTACGAGAATAACACGGCGGCAGTTAAGGTAGGAAATAATGTTACCAGCTGGTTTTGTATTAAATCAGGTGTTAAGCAAGTCTGTGTTCTATCTCCCTTTATATGGATTATTCAGATGGATTTTGTATTAAGGAGCACAGAAAAGGCAATGGGAGACCACGGAATCAAATGGCGAGCGAAAAATTTCCTGGAATTTGATTACACTGATGATTTAAGCATCCTAGAGGAAATTGTGAGCAAAATGAATGAACTTTTAGAGGTTTTGCGAGTTCAGGGTGCTAGAATAGGTTTGAAAATTAATGTTACGAATACTAAGTCATTAAGGCTATGAATAAGTGAAAACGAAAATGTAACGTTGTGTAATAAATAGACTGATCAGGTGGGCATCTTTACTTATATTTATAATATTATTATTAATTACGGTGGGAATAGCGCAGATGTTAAAAGTAGAATCGCCAAGGTTTAGAGTGTTTCTATACCAGTTAAAAATAGTTTGGAAGAACAAGTAGATAAGTCTGCAAACCAAGATTAGAATATTAGAAGCTACAGTGATGACAGTAGTCAAATATGACTCTGAAGCATGGGCGCTTCGAAAAACGGATGAAGATTTGCAAGATGTATTCCAGAGAAATTGCTTAAGGATTGTTCTGGGTAGCCGGATGACTGACCTTATTTCAAAAAATAGGCTGTACGAAAAATGTGGTTCAATACCGCTCTCTAGGGCTATAGTGAAAGAAAGGTTGAGATGGCTAGGGCACGTTGTGCCGATGAAGGATGACAGATTGCCGAAGATTGTTCTTTTCTTCCAACCGTCTAGGGCTAAACGGAAAGCACGTAACCCTCGTCTGGGGTAGGAGGAAGTCATAACGAAAGATTTAAAGGAAATGGGAACCTCATGGCAGGGTGTAAAAAGAAGGGCTTTGAATAGATTAGGATGGAGGAGGAGCGTACGTAGCTGTGTTGGCCTCGGGCGGCTTGGTGCTGCGGTGAGTTGTTAGTAGCAGTAGTAGTATACCATAGATATTAATGTAAATGAAAAAATAAATCTTAAAACAAATGAAACTTAAATTGAATATGCAAATCAAGATTGAAACGAACAAAAATCACTACAAACAAGAGCTTGGGTATCGCCTCCTTCTCTCATTGTAAGAGTCTAAAACCTGCTGCGTCATTGTCGCTTTACTGAAAACTATATGCGTCTTGAACAGTCTTAGAAAGTATAAACAACATCAAATTGAATATTTGATGTATAATGATATTAATTTTTGAAAGATTTATCAGTTCAAGAATTTATTTCACCGTAATTTATTTTTATTTTCAATGCTGCAAGAACTGTAAAAGAAAATATTTGTAATATAGTTGGTTTTAAGTGAAGCGTCAATGACGGAGTAGGCCTTTGGTTTTTAACGTTAAGGAAAGGGGCAGTATCCAAACTTTTGTTTGTAGTGAAGCTATATTCGTTTTGAAAAATTTTAGAAAGAGCTAATAAATTCAACTGAATATTTAATGTATAATGATATTAATTGATGAAAGATTATCAGTTATTTTCAATATTAAGTACAAAAGAAAATATTTTTAATAAAACTGGTTTTCAATAAAGCGCCATTGACGAAGTTGGTTTTAGACTTTTACAGTGAGAGAAAGAGGCGATACCCAAGCTCTTGTTTGTAGTAATTTTTGTTCGCTTCAAGCTTGACTGACATATTACATTTAAGTTTCACTCGTTTTAAGATTTATTTATTCATTTACATTTATATTTATTGTATGTTTGTTTGCATTGATTGTTTATTTAATTTCTGTTCGTTTTAAGTTTCGTTTAGGCCCTATGCTTCAATAGAAAAATATATATATTTTTTTAAGCTTGATTTTCATATTCAATCTAAGCATTACTCGCTTTAAGATCTATTTATTCATTTATGTTATTACTTGTTGTATGTTTACTGCTATGATTGTTTATTTAGTTTCTGTTCGTTTTGGGTTTCATTTATTCTTTAATAGTAATTTCTGGTCGTTTTGAGTTTGACTTTTAACAGGTATTTGTATTTGCTGAGCTTAAGTTTAAGATGGCCTTTACTGTTCTTTGAAAAACTTATTTTTCCAAAAGCTTTTTTAATTAATATCATCAAATATGAATCGTTTTCTTAACATGCTTCCTTCTCTAGCTATATACGATTTCAGTTAGGCTAATCTGCATATTACAATCTATAAATTGTTTTCTAACATGACTTTTTCGCAACAGCCCCAATTCTAGATTTAGCCTAGCTTAGGTCACAAAAAGGTTGGGCCAGGAGATCTGTCAAACATGTCAAAAAAGGATAGATCTGCATTAAATTTAAGTCTTGCCTCAATCAAGCAGCAATGAAATTCCTTGTAGCAATTAGAATGAGAAACTTCACAAGTATATTCCCTTAAATCAGCACTACTCTGCTTGCATCTTAACCTAATACATAAAACCCAGAGCCATGCAAGCCTTGCGGAAATACATTCCCTAGATGGGAAGCAATGCAGAATAGATAAAGTTCCATGGGTTAAATGAGGGCTCTTGTCGCTTTAATGTATAGCCACGGCTGCGCCACAGTGATTTTGGAATTTTTGTATGGTTCCGAACTTTCAGTCAAAATAAGCCCAAAATAAGCCAATTTTTTTCAACAACAAAAAAAAACACGCTCCCGCCCCACACCCACTCCCGAATTATGCCCTCCCCTGAGGTTCAAACATGCCTGCCACCAGCTCCAAAGTAAAATCCCGATTTTTCTTCAAAACAAAAATCCCGAAATTTCAAAAAAAAAATCCCGGAACACAGTGTTAAGGTTATACAACAAATGGCTGCACAGTAATGACATAAGAATCAAGGGGCGTAATACGTAGCAAGGTCAAACGTTTTTTCTAGGTGTAATTAACCACTGATTGTCAGTATTCCTAGTATTATTTCGACGTGAGAACGTTCTAGTGGATTAATAGGATCTACGACGAACATTTTAGGCCCATAAAAATCGCCAAAGTATCGAGAAAACGTGTCAACGCACCCATGTTCCATCGTTATTTCAATTTCCCGTCTAAGAATTGACGTCACGCTTCACAGCCATATAGCGCGTCCACACTATCCGTTCTCTGGAAAAATGGGACGGAAATCTGGAAAAAGAAATAGTCGTCCAGACTAGGCGGTTTTTTCAAAATCTTGGTGGTTTTTCAAAAAATATCTGTACAAATTTATCAGCCATCCTCATAAAATCTGTTTTTCCGAGCCAAAACCTATAGAAAATAAATTTAGAGCATCATTTAGACAATTTACCTTTTTTCTATTCAAAACCAACTTAGACAACTATTTTTATTTATCACTTATCGTGTCTAATTGTCTCCTTCTTCTGGTATTTTTTTCAGAAAAGCTGTCCACACTACCACTGCCTTCCCGTTTTTCCATTTTCTGACCCTCTGATTATTCCTGCCCAGAAAACGAAAAAATGGGACGGAAGACCTGTCTACATTCCCAGATTTCCGTCCCATTTTTCCAGAAAATAGATTTTCTGGACGAACTAATATTCAATATGGCTGGGCAAGTGGTAAAAGTTGCCTTTTATCACGTCTTCACACGTTCCTTTCCCTTTTACCGTACCTGCTTTTCTGTTTAACGTCTCGCCGATCAAGATTTGGACAGCGGAACTATCATTCATCTTACAAAAGCATCCTTTTGAAGTCTCAAGGCCTGACCTCACTACCCAGAAAACCTGGACTCCAAAAGTACTAAAATTGGAGAAAAATCCAAACGATATCGTTCAAACAATCAGTCCACGTATTCTTCAGTGTATAAAAAAAGGAATCAGCTGCTTTCACACGAAAGAATCCGGAAGAAAAACAGACCCCTTTTTCCCGAATCTGGGTACTTTGAATCAAACTTTCTTGGTATTAAACCCGGCCTTTGGGTATTTGAAGAGAAAACTGTAAAGCAACAGTCAGAAAAACTGTTACTACCGAGTTATTAGTAAAACGCACTAAGGAAAGCAGCCAACTAGAAAAATAACTAGTTTCTCAGATATTTGTTGGTATGGTTCAGTAATCATTTCGGTAATTTATAGCTCAAATGACAAACCTAAGAAACTGTACCAATGAGCTTCAGTAAATCAAACTAAGCTCAGTTAGCACAAGCATAAACACTAAGTCTTCTTAAAGAACGTAATCCATTTTCAATTTTTCTTCGTTTATCTGGATACTCATCTGCGATTTTCAATGTTCGGAACTTAAAAACTGAGTGGAATATCATGCGCATGAAAATGTGTAAAAATATTAGAAAAATCTGGGGAATACACTGATAGCGATCTTTTGAACCAATTGACGTAAGTTCTTTAAATAGTACAAACGTACGACTACGTATATTGAACCTAAACAATTGAAACTTGCTACAATCTAAGGAAATCATAGAATACTGGCAGATCATTTGGTCATGACTATAAAACTAATTTTTGCGAAGTCTCATCTGCAAATCACCGAAGTAAAAAGACACTGGAACTGAGCATAACAAGTTTTCCGTTGCTATTTATCGCTTCCGCTGCTCTAGATTTCGGAATACATTCGAGACTCATAAAATGATGTCAAGAACTCAAGCGAATGATTTTGTTTTGAATACGCCGATCGTCGGCGTAAAAAATCGTTGCCCCAGTGTAATAGCGCAAAACCAGAGGGATCAGACAAAAACCAAGAATATTCGTGATACCGTACAGAAAAAAATTAGTAGACTATCAGCCAAAATTGTTGATATCCCTTTTTAATTAAAAAAATCCCAGTTTTTAGCAAAATTCCCGGTTTTTTAGTAAAAATCTCGGTTTCCTTACAAAAAATCCCAAAAATCCGGGACAAAAAAAATTCTCAGACCGCGAAAAAATCGCAGAAAACCGGGATTAATTTCGGACTGGAACAACCCTGCTGAAAGCGATAATCTAAAAATATTGTCCAAGACTTTATAAGAATACATGTAAAAACGTTTGTCACAAATTTAATTTCGGTTGCAACAGTCAAACAACATTTAATTAACATATCACTTCGTCCCTAGATTCTTATAAACAGTATAAAACATTTCCCATAATATCAAAGTTTATTTCAAAATTTTAATGGTAAATGAAAAATTTTCCAATCAAGACTTGGACAATAGTTTTATTCAAAAAGCCAAAATAAGACAAAGATATAACTAAAGAAAACTGACCTGTTTATCTGGATCCTTGAATTATGCAGGCTTATCTTAGTTTTGACAAGATGTTTTGCAGAAAATAATTTCCGCTGGGGGGATAAACTGAAGTCAGAGAGGGAGGCAAGCTTGGGTCTGGAGGGGGTAGTTGCTCCCCCCCCCCTTCTCCTAGTAAATTGCGTCCCTTGAGTGCCTCCTTCACGATAAAGGCAGCTCGATAGCCAAACAAGCATAATTTGATAAATTAAAATGTTGTGAAACATTTTCACATTAACAAATCAAGGTTCTAGATTATTTTCTTAGATAGTAAAGTCATGTTTTCTTTTCTGATAAAACCGTCCTAATCGCCTGAGAGCACATTTAGCTTTTCGAAAATAAATCATAGTAAATTCCTATGAGTTTTTTATGGGATTTGAAACTAAACAGGAATACAATGACTAATTACCCGGAATTTGGGAAAGTTTTGGGAAAACGTGAAATTTCTTGGAAAAACAGAGCTAAAAAAATGACCGCAGAGAGGCGCAAATGACTAAATTCTACTTGGAAGCTATCCGCTTAGTTAACCTTTTGTGCCGAAGCTACTTGTCTGGAGCATCTTTCTGAATTGCTACTAAATTTAATTTTAAAAACAAAGGAAATCTATTTCAATTTGAAACAAAGAACCTAGTAAAGAGCAAACCATGGTAACCAAAAGTGAAAAATGCTTTGTTAAAAAAAAACTGCCTAGTGAAAAGAAATTGCCGTCTGAAACTGAATAAGGAATGGTAATTATTTTTTTGGTTAATCTTAAAAGTGAAACTTTATTGCGAACAGAAATTTATGATGATTTCAAAAAAGAGCCTGAATCCCTTTGAAAATGGTTTCAGATCGAAATAAAAAGTGCACCACTGGAATTAGAATGGTAAAAAATATTTAGTGGAACAGTTACAGTCCTCCACCTTGAACACCAAGGAAAATCGCTATTTTTCATGGCTAGCACTGATGTGTCCTCCTTTTGGTCACCAGGGCTAGCAAATGACCAGAACATGATAGAAATGTTTAATGACTCATTTGAAAGGAAATTAAATTTCCTATAGCCTTTTTTTAAGTGACCGAAAAGATTGGAGGGCAACTAGCCCCCCTCCCTAAAGGCCCCCTCCCTCCAAAATTATCCAATCAAAATTTTGAGATACCCATTTTGTTCAAAATAGTTCAAAGTTAACTCTCTATTGTTTTGGTGATTATTTGACCCTCCATAGTCCCTGAGGAAGGGGCTGTACACTGAATCGGTATCCAGCGTATCGATATCACGCGTGTCGGTATGGGCGTATGTTTATTTGGTGTTTTCGCATTGCAGGTATCTTAGACAGATTTTTGATAGCTCGTATAAAAGATATTGCTCATATCTACGTTCTTCCTATAAATTTCACCATCAGCAAGTTCTTAATGGCATTAAAAACGGCACTTTTGATGCCATGTCTCAAGTGGTAAAGCTTGGGCTATTGGCATACCAGAACTTTCTCAAATCAAGTGAAAATGAGAGAGAAAACTGAAAAACGAGCTATATAGTCATAAAAAAGGTAAAGATGTACTAAAGAAAACTGATCTGTTTCAGTGGATGCTTGAATTATGCAGGCTTATCTTAATTTTGACAACATTTTTGTAGAAAATAAATTTCAGTAGGGGGGGGCAAACTGGGGTCTGGGAGAAAACTGAGGTCTGGAAGGGGCAGTTGCCCCGTCTTCCCCATAGCAAATGGCACCATTGACCCCAACCCTTCGCCACTTAGTGGTTGGAGAAGTGTAGGCATGCGGTTCTGGAACTACTCAAAGTTGTATACTAAAAGAAGGATTACATCCAACGAGGAAGAAAGACAAATCAAAACAGTTCTGCAGGAGAATTCCGGTAATTCTTCCTAAAATTTTGAAATGAAAACAAACTTAGTTTATAATACCATTTATCGTTCCTACACAAGAAATTATAATTTTTTGAAATTTCGATTCATTTCTAAGTAATGAGTGGCTTTTCTATTATTGTCCAGTCCTGAATTTTGTTCAGCAAAACGTTGAGAAAGGAATTGATGATGGGATGATTAAAAAGTTTGGTGCGGTGTTTTTTGAAGTTGATGATATCGTGAAGGCGAAGAAATGGCTTAGGTCCAAGCTATATCCAGAAGCTTTATTTCAGAAGCGAACTAGATCAAAACCGTCACTGAGCCATCTCAGGGATATTCTGGACTTTATCAAGAATGGCGATACAGACGATTTCAACATCCCAGTATTTGTTATTCTAAGCCCCAATGAAGTGTCATCGATACCAGCCACAGCTTATTCTGCTCTTTTTTTAGAGTGAATGAGCTGCATGTCCAGTTAGAGAAAACTTCCAACCAGCTCGAGGGATATTCCTACCATATTCCGCCGCTACCACAGTCTGGAGCCAGTCCCTCGAAACCAGCCGATACCATCCGATACCAACCACCGTTTATTAGTCATCCGACAAGCCGTAAAGACCTTATCGACCACCTAAATGGTCATGATTCGATTGCTAGTGTTTGGCCATTGGGTGACAAACTTTTTGCGAACTGAGAAATCTGTAGCCTCTGATTTTTGTGAGTCTGTGAAGTCTGTTGCTTCGGGTGCTGGCACGAAGATTTTGCAGAAGCGATACCTCAGTAGCACTAAAAAGAATCCTGCTGTCATTTAGTGCTAGTGAATTCAAAATGCACCCAGAAGTTGAGGACGCAAGTCAATTTGGGTTGTCCCAAACTATCAAGCTAGTCTTTTTGGACTGGTTTGGTAAAAGTGACGCTATAAAAAATGGTGTGGAAATCGGATACGAGATTTTCAGTATTTATGACTTTATAAGTGTACCGCGTCGTTGCTTTAAGTGCAGGTCTCCTGATCACGTTCCAAACGAATGCAACAGTCAAGTGAAAACATGTGAGCCCTGTGCTGGCAATCACTCTTCTTCGAAAGATGTGCTCTATACTAACAGCCCTAATTTTACGAACTGCTGCGGGTCATACACTTCATATAGTCTACTGTGTCCAGTGCTCAGTCTCGCATTGCGGCCGGTGTAAAAAAATGATGTTGCAAAAGTTATCGGTTATTTCATACAATATAAACGGAATGCGTAGGAAAGAGCACATCATTGACGAACTTTTGTACAAATACGATATCCCCTGTCTTCAAGAGCATGTTTTATCATCAGCTAATACCAATCTTCTGAAACAGCGTGGGAATAACGTTGCGTTTGAGAATGCTGCACGGTCTACGTTTCACACGGCGGGTCATACAATATAAACGGAATGCGTAGGAAAGAGCACATCATTGACGAACTTTTGTACAAATACGATATCCCCTGTCTTCAAGAGCATGTTTTATCATCAGCTAAAACCAATCTTCTGAAACGGCGTGGGAATCACGTTGCGTTTGTGAATGCTGCACGGTCTATGTTTGGTAGACCTTCTGGAGGCCTTGCCTGTATTTTCAAACGTAGTTCTCTTTCATCCGTGACGCCGGTGATGTTCCATAGTGAAGAAAACATCTTGGCCGTGCGAATTGCCTATTTGGTTTATATTAATGTCTATTTTCCTTGTGATCGTAAATCTATTCTTTCACTGAATAAGTTTGCCGAGACTTGTAGTGTTTTGAAAAAAGTGGCAGAATTTGCATCATCTTTTGGTTATCAATTTGTTGTCGCTAGGGATTTTAATGCTGATTTATTTAATTCAAACCTCCGATCAGATATGGTTTTCCAGTCTTTGTCTGAGTTTAAGCTACTGGATAAGAATCGTTCATTTTCACATATCTATCATTCTGGGAGCCATACTAATATAGATCACGTTCTTTGTTCTCCAAATTTATTGGTTTCTATTGTTTCTGTTCAGAAACTGAAAGTGATATAGACCACCTACCAATTTCCTTTTCGTTTGATATTTCTCTGTCACCAGATATTTCACGCGTGAATCGCAGATGGTTTACAAGGGGAAATTGGAATAAGGCTAATTGGGCGCTCGACATTTCTACTGTTATAGTTCTTTTGTCTACATAAAAGTTCCTTTTCAGCTACTTCACGTTGGATCTAAGTTTGTAAATGATAAGTATTTTTTGAACAAATATTATTTTGATATTATATCATGTATGAAGGAAGCCGAAAGAGTGGCCGTTCCCGAGGAACGTGTAAAATTTAATACACGGAAGCCTGAATGGTCGTGGGACCCAGGTCTAAAAACAGTGAAAAATAAAGCCAAATTTTGGCTGCGTATGGGTTTCTTGCGGACGGCCGCTTAACGGCGTAGCATTTGAGCTTAAACGGAAAACTAAACTAGAGTATAAAAAGTGTTTACGGTCTGCAAAATCTAAAACTTTTAAGTTCTCGACAAGTAATTTAGATTGGACAAAGATTGTAAATTCAGATCAAATTGATTATTCTTTTTCAACGAGTACCCCAGCCCTGCTGCTTGGTGCAAATATTATGATCAGATTTTTAACACCGTAAACCATCTCGTTCATGCTACATTTATGAAGCTTCTTAATTCTACGCTTCCTACCTCACTCCACCAGAACCAGATGCTCCCAGTTCATTTATCTTCGGTGGTATAGCTATAAAGAAGCTCAAGTCAAGATCTACTGATGGTGATGGAATAAGCGCCAAACACCTAAAGGTTGAATGTCCAGATCTTGCCCAACATCTACAACTTCTGTTTTGAATGTGTTTATGTACCTTGGTTGTGCCTGAAAGTTTTTTGTGTGCGGAACAGTTACCTCAATTTTGAAAAAAGGAAAAATTCCGACTGAGGGTGCATCTTACAGGCCAATAACGGTTTCCTGCAATATCAGTAATATTTTCGAGCATCTTTTCCTCCCTTCAGTTAACTTCTCCACATATTTCGGTGAAAACCAGATCGAGTTTTCAGCTGGGATGGGTTGCCAGCAAACACATCAAGTTTTGGCGAATGTTCTTATTGAGGCGACTAAAAATGGATTTGAGTTATATTTATGCGCCTTGGATCTCTCCAAGGGCTTTGACACCGCTACCCATTCCCAAGTCATGTTTTCCCTTTTTAGTCACGGTATTAACATTTTGGTAATTTTTCTTCTTAGATATTGGTATTCTAATTCTTTTTTACGGATTAAAACGAACATGAGTGTTTCCGAAAGCAAAATTCCAGTGTGCCTTGGGGTCAGGCAAGGTGCCGTCCTTTCTCCTTCTATTTTTAAATTTTGCATATCAACTGTTCTTTCTTCTATCCCATCCAATTCCATTCTTAATTTCGTTAACATCTCTTATCTTGCTTATGCAGATGATATTCTTTTGATCAGCAGGACTAAAAAGAGGCTTTCCGATCTGTTTCAACAATAGCATCTAAACTTCATACCATTGGACTTTCTCTTAATCTTTCAAAGTGTGAATATCTCTCATTTACTACTGCTACTACTACTAATACTACTACTAACAACTCACTTCAGCACCAAGCCACCTGAGGCCAACACAGCTACGCACGCTCCTCCTCCACCCCAATCTATTCAAAGCCTCCCTTTTTACACCCGCCCTCGAAGTTCTCATTTCCTTTAAATCTTTCTTTATGACGTCCTCCCATCCCAGACGGGGATGACCTGCTTTCTGCTTAGCCCTAGATGGTTGGCCGAAAAGAACAATCTTCGGCAATCTGTCATCCTTCATCCGCACAACGTGCCCTAACCACCTCAAACTTTCTTTCATTATAGCCCTAGAGATCGGTAATGAACCATATTTTTCGTATAGACTATTGTTTGAAATACGGTCAGTTAGCCGGGTACCCAGGACAATCCTTAAGCAATTTCTCTGGAAAACATCTAGCAAATCTTCATCCGCTTTTCGGAGCGTCCATGCTTCAGAGCCATATTTGACCATTGTCATCACTGCAGCTTCTAATATTCAACTCTAGGTTGGTAGGAATATCTTCGTATTCGTGTAAACATTTTTTTAACTGTTAATAATCACACTGAGCTTTGGCGATTCTATTTTTATAGTTTTCCCTACTCCCACCATCACCACTAATAATACTACCAAGGTAAGTGAAATTGTCAATCTGACCAATCGGTTCATTACCCAACGTCACCTTTTCATCTTCACTTATTCCTAGCCTTAGTGACTTAGTCTTCCTAATATTAATTTTCAAACCAGTGCTAGCACCCTGAACTTGCAAAACCTCTAAAATTTCATTCAATTTGCTCACATTTTCATCTAGGATGCTTAAATCATCAGCATAATCCAAGTCCAGGAGACTTTTTCCTCCCCATTTGATTCCGTGGTCTCCCATTGCCTTTCCTGTGCTCCATAAAACAAAGTCCATCAAAATAATCCATATAAAGGGGGATAGAACACCCCTGCTTAACTCCTGATTTAATACGAAACCAGCTGCTAACATCATTTCCTACCTTAACCGCAGCAGTGTTATTCTCGTACATAGCACTAATCACTTTAATGTATTTGTCTGGTATACCTTACAAGGATAAAACCTTTACTAAAGCTCTTCTATCAACAGAATCGAATGCTTGCTCATAATCTATCAAACTGAGCACTAAGGGTGTTTGAAAACTCTGGCGCTTCTCAATTATTAGCCTAAGAGGGAAAATTTGGTCGACACATCCACTACCCTTCCTAAAACTGCACTGCTCTTCTCTTAAAACTTTGTCTACGGCATCTCTCAGTCTAAAAAGTATCATATTACTAAGTAATTTGCTAACCACAGAGATCAGACTAATGCCTCGATAATTATCACAGTCATTCTTATCTTTCTTTTAAAGTGGCCTAATTAAGGTTTTCCCAAAAATCGTTAGGTACTTCCTCTTTTTCAAAAATCATATTGATAATCTTCAATAACTTATTTCTAACCTAAGAGCCACCATATTGAAGAAACTCATTTACCACCCTATCAGCACCTGGAGCCTTATTATTCTTTAATCCTTTTAGTACTGTTGCTAATTCCTCCTCACAAAACAAATCTTCCCTCACATCCAAAGTATCACAAACTTTTCCATTTTCCTCTATATTTTTTCCTGCAACTCAATCTCGGTTAAGAAAGTTCTCAAAATGCTCGGCCCATCTCTCTTTAATTTTTTCCTTATCGCTAATTGCGACCCCACTCCTATCTTTAACTGGAACAAGTCCGGATTGACTACTCCCTCTCAATTTTTAAAACTTGCCAATACAATATTTTACTATTATACCGTCTAGCTGCATCTCCCAGATCCTCGGCAATTTTATCCATGGCCTCCACTTCACACATCCTTAGTTCATATTTTAATGCTTTCTCCATTTTCATTACATTTTTTTGTTTTCATATGATCTACCACTCAAATAATTCTTGTACAAGTCCTTTCTCCTTTCAATTAAACATAAAGCTTTTTCACTAATGTTCTTAGATGCAGTTCTAGCTTTCTTCCCTAATACACCTTCAGCAACTTCACAAATTATTTTTCTAAAATTATTCCAACCATCTTCCACATTATCAAATTTTAAACTCTGAAGTTTAGTATTCAACTGTTCCTGGAAAGTTTCTCTCAAATTCTCATCCTGGAGTCTACCAGCATCATAACTTCCTGGGAGGTAGTTACCCTTCCGGTATTTCAGCTTTAAATTAACCCTTGACACTACTAGATGGTGACCTTTACTTTTAACATCAATAACAGCACTCCTGTATACCCTAGTATCCTGTATTGATCCTGCCAGTCTTCGGTTTACTCTACCACATTCAACAAGGTTTGCTGGCTTACCATCACGTAAATACCATGTCAACATGTTATCCCTTTTATGACCAAACACCGCGTTGGTTATAACTAGATTGTTATACCTACAAAATTTCAAAAGTCTGTATCCATTACTGTTTTCTTTTCCTACACCAAATTTACCTAGGCTGGGATACCGTCTATCCCTATTTCTACCAACCTGGTTGTTAATATTTCCCAGTAATAACATCATATTTCTACCTGGGACCTTGTCTATTTGCTCCTATAACTGTAAGTAAAATTCATCTGAGTCACTAGTATCTCCGTCAGTCGGTTCTACAGGGGCGCATACTACTATAACTAATACCCTGAACTTTCTAGTCATAAAATGAGCAATTAGTATTCTATTAATAATACCTTCCCAGGCTAAACAAGACTTAGCATCTTCCTTATTCATCATGAGCCCTACTCCCTGTCTATGTAACCCATCCTTCCTGCTTGAGTAAACAAATTCTATATTACCTAATTTCATACTTCCTACCCCTAGGATATGAGCTTCTGAAATTCCTAATAAATGCAATTCGAATAGATTCGTCAGTCAGAATGTCGATACGATAGTAATTTTTTAATGTCGTAACATTCTAAGTTCCGGTTTTCATAATCTTTAAATGAATGAAATAATTTTCGCCTCAGGAAAATCAATGATCCCAGATACCAAAGCAGGCCGGAGATCACTTATCTCCTCAAGTCTACACCGAAGCGCTTAAGCCGGCTTAGAACCGGACTGCAAGAAGTTCCTGGGGCCACCAGTTGAACGGAGGATTTGTGCAATTCTGGGCCCATATGGGTCACAACATGGTTTTCAGCCCTTGGCGATGCTCTTCTATTAGCAAGAGTCGAAATCCTGCACAAATAGTCTCAAGCCTGTTACCTCCAACTCAGTATATATTCATGCCTACAAATATTATGCTACTACGGGGAGGCAACCCATAATAGATAAATTAGCTAGGAAGAGGTTTTTCAGCCCAAAGACTCCCATCAAAACATACCAAGCCCAGAAAAATTGTCCATTAGTCAGAATCCCGTGCGAATGCTGCGTCGTTTACTAGGCTATAATTTCCTCGAGGGGCGCCACTCCTCAAGTGGGAATAGAGTTGACCGCAAGGTCCCCAGTCTTGCAGGTACCCCGAAAAGGTTGAGGCAGCCATTTGCAGAGGCCGTTGTCCATAGATCTGGATCTTACGCCCTGCCACAGTTATCCTCCTATAGAGGATCCTCCTGTGATGCTGTTCTGCATCACCATGCAATTTAACCCATTACTGGGAGAAGGTTTGCAACTCATGGGACTTGTGGAAAAACCAGTGGGCCCTTTTGAGTGTACATTTGAGGGGCCTTCTTTCTCCTCCGCCTGTATTTATGACCCCGGGCGAGGGTGCCCGTTTCTATTATGGACCCCCAGGGACAAGGTCCCCCCTTGGCCCGTACCTCCTATGGAGGCACCCTACATATCTGTAGAGCGTCCCCTATCGCCACCTGGGGACACGCTGAATGGCCTGAGGGACGCCAGATAAACTGAGAGTCTCCTCAAACTTATTCTACATTTTTCAACACAGGCTTGGGCCAGAATTTGGTTTGTATATTTACCAAACTTCTATTCATTGCGGGTTCTAATCCTATTAATTCCCAAAACTAGCTGGATTTTGAACAAAATCCAAAGTTTCAGTATTTTGTTATCAAACAGTTCGTGGTAACGAACTGTAAGTAAGGAGCGACCCGGCTCAATGGTAACCGAAACTCTAGAAAACGGGTTTTTGGTACCAATAGATATATAAAAAGAGTCAGATTTCAATGCTGATTTTCAATATATAACTTTCATCAAGTTTAGTGCTACCCATCAAAAGTTACGTGCCTGAGAAAATTTGACTGATTTTCAAAAAAAGAGGGAAAGACCCTCTAAAAGTTACAGAACCTTAATGAAAATCACACCATCGTATTCAGTGTATCAGAAAACCCTGCTGTAGAGGTTTCAAGCTCCTATCTACAAAAATGTGGAATTTTGCATTTTTTGCCAGAAGAAAGATCACGGTTGCGTGTTTATTTTTATTTATTTTTTTTTCCCCAGGGGTGATCGTATCGACCCAGTGGTCCTAGAATATCGTGGGAGGGCTCATTGGAACGGAAATTAAAAGTTCTAGTGGCCTTTTTAAGTGACCAAAAAAAATGGAGGGCAACTAGGCCCCCTCCCACGCTTATTTTTTTCCCAAAGTCACCCGATCAAAATTTTGAGATAGTCATTTTGTTCACCATGGTCGAAAATATGATAAATAAGTCTTTTAGGATGACTTAATCCCCGAAGTTCCCAGAGGGAGGGCTAAAAGTTATGAACTTTACCCAATGTTAACATATAGTATTGGTTATTGGGAAGTATACAGAAGTTTTCAGGAGGTTTTTTTTCTGGTAGTGGGAGGGAAGGGTGGGTCGGTGGTTATGTTGGAGGATCTGTTCATGAAGGAAGTTTTCATGGGGGAAGGGAAATTGCCATGAAGGGGGCGCCGGACTTGCCAGCATTATTTATTGGTTATTGGGAAGTATGCAACCATTTTCAGGAAGGATTTTTCTGGAGGGGGGGAGTAGAGGAGGGGGTTACTCTGAAGAATATTTCCGTGGAGGATGTTTCTTTGGGGTAAGAGACGTTTCTATGAAGGGGGCGCCGGATTTCCAAGCATTATTTAAAAAACGATCAGAAATTAAAGAAAAAAAACAAGTTTTTTGAACTGAAATGTAAGAAGGAATATTAGAACTTAAAACGAACAGAAATTATAACGTATGTGAGGGGGTTCTCCCCAAAGTCAATACCTCACTCTTTACGCTACGTTTTTTTTAGTGCTTTTAAAAGAGCTATCTATTCTAATTAAACGGCCTTTGTGATTCAGGGGTTTGTGAATAAAAATTTTTTTTAGCTTTTAACGTAAAGAGCGTGTTATTGACTAAGGGGAGAACCCCCTCATATACGTAATAACATATACGTAATAAAAAAACAAAAAAAAAACAAGCGAGACGGCTCAATAGTAATCGAAACTTTTAAAAACGGAATTTTGATGTCAATAAATGTATCAAAAGAATGTGTTTATAATGCTGATTCTAAATATATAAATTTTATGAAGTTTAGTATTACTCATTAAAGGCTACGAGCCTGAGAAAATTTACTCGATTTTTGAAAGAGGGGGGAAACATCCCTACAAGTGAAAGAATTTTAATGAAAATCACACCATCAGATTCAGCGTATCAGAAAACCCCATTACATAGGTTTCAAGCTCATATCTGCAAAAATCTGCAACTTTGTATTTTTTACCAGAAGAAAAATATACGAATATAGAAGTTAGTTACGTAAGTTAATTTGTAAAGACATCCATTTAGCAAAAGAAAAGTAAAATTTTTATGCAAATAAAAGCTGCATTAACTAAAACACGATCAGAAATTAAATAAAAAAAACAAGTTGTTTTAACTGAAAGTAAGGAGCAACATTAAAACTTAAAACAAAGAGAAATTATCCCGTATATGAAAAGGGCTGTCCCCTCCTCAACGCCTCGCACTTTACGCTAAAGTTTGACTCTGTCTCACAATTTAATATTTTAAAACAATAAAAACTTTATCGTAAAGAGCGAGGCGTTGAAGAGGGGACAGCCCCTTTCATATACGGAATAATTTCTGTTCGTTTTAAGTTTTAATGTCGCTCCTTACTTTCAGTTTAAAAAACTTGTTTTTTTTATTTTGTCCGTTAAGAATGAATCAACCTACATTGAATCATGATTTTATATCATCATGAGTCTATTTACTTTATATAAATTATCTAGTTAAAAACTAACACAAAAATGAAGCAAAGCAACTAAAATATTCAGTAAAATAATAGTTTTACTGCAATAATAGTTAAATAATAATAGTAAATAATAGCTAAATAATAGTAAGGTAATTGTTATAATGTGGTAGGATTTATGGATTTGAAACCCAAAGTTTTAGCATCAATTGTCTATATATATATATATATATATATATATATATATATATATATATATATATATATATATATATATATATATATATATATATATATATATATATATATATATATATATATATATATATATATATATATATATATATATATATATATATATATATATATATATATATATATATATATATATATATATATATATATATATACAAATACATACACATACACATATATACATATATAGATACACATACATATATATATATACATATACTCTCATTTAATAGTAATAATACGACTCCTCTAGTTCGTCTTTTTCTGTCCCGTCGGTTCTTTCTTTACGGTGGCTGGGTATCATCGTTAGTAAAACATTAAAATCTTTCCGAACGCTCGTCGTCGCTAATTGCAAGAAGAAAATTCGGGTAAGTTATTCTTAAATTGTTTCAAATCGAGGTAGATACAATAGAAAGTCTCTTGCTATATTATATTCGTTTTTTACAGATCACTCGGTTTTGTTTCTGTCTGGAATTTGCCCTTTTCTTCACCAAAAAGACATCAGATCAGTTCATTCATATTATTTCCGGTTTTCCCACTTTCTATTGTATCTGCCTCCATGGTATAGAAATCGGAATCTCATGTATGTTTATGGTCTTCCGGATATTGGTACAAAGCTTACGGAACTTGCTGGCAAATTAACCCAGTCTACATAAAAGTATCTGCTAGCCCACAATGGTCTTACTCGTTTGCTGTAGTTCCTATTTTCTTTTGTTTTTTTAAGTTTTTTTCGCAAAAGTAATTAAAATTCTATATATTCATGAACAGATAATATTCACAAATTTCAAATATGAAGTTCTAAATTTTAAATTATGCTCCATTATGTCCTGGTCCGCTGTATTAAGCCTTGGTCCGTCTATTTGTCCGTCTGTTTCATTTTTTTGTGTTTTGTATCTTGAATTGTTTTCTTCTTTTTGGTTACTCTACTCTTGTGAAGTTTTTAAGGTTTATGTACTCATGTATGTAGTGTATTATCTACTCTTTTCGTTATACTCCACAATTATCATTTTTGAATATGAGGTTGGTTAAAAATGAATTATTGTTATTATTATACTAAACTGACAATACACATTTTTTCAGTAAGTTAATTGGAATTTTTACAGTAAAGTAAAAATTATATGGGGGGATAAAAGGCAGGATAAATTTTCGTGAAATGCAGGATAAATCTCATTAAGAGAATTATTTATCCTCCATCTTCTGTTTCCCCACACTTCTTGAAGATTTACAATCATTACTTAGTTATTGTTGGTTGGTTCGACATAAGCCACTTGCAAATTTCCCATGTAAACGGCCCACTGAGGAAGAGAATAACTATGCGAGTGCTTGAACTCAATCAGGTCTCCTTTTCTTGGAAACGCTTTGCCCTGTGAAGTTTTCATACATCTTGGTTCAGTCGAGTTTGCTATGCTTATATCTTGAAACCATGTTTTCATTTTATGCTTAAACAGGTCAACAAAATCAGAGGCAACGCTATAGCGTTGCCTATAGTAAAGGCCATATGGCTCCAATGGTTTATTTTTTTCCAGAGGCAATTCATATGGAAGGGGTCGTCGTAGAAACTTCAAAGGGGGCTCATCCGATTGGAAATCGAGAGTTATAATGCCCTTGTCAATAGTCGAAAGTGATTGGAGGGCAACTAGCCCCCCCCCTACGCCCATCATTCCCCCAAACACATCCAATCAAAATTTTGAGATAGCCATTTTGTTCAGCGTAGTTGATTTCCAGATAAAAAATATGTTTTTGAGGAGGACACTCCCCAACAACCCTTGGGCAAGGGTTTTAAGTTATGCCCTGGGGGCATATAAGGTTTTTATAGAAGGCATTATCATAGATACTTCAAAAAAGACTCATTCGATCGGAAATTCAAAGGGCTAGTGCCCTTTTTAATATTCGAAAGTGATTGGAGGGCAACTATCCGCCCATCACGCCCATCATTCCTCCAAACACATCCAATCAAAATTTTTATATAGCCATTTTGTTCAGCGTAGTTGATTTTCAGATAGAAAATATGTTTTTGAGGAGGACACCAACTCTCAGGGCACGGGTTATAAGTTAAACCCTGAGGGCGTATAAGGTTTTTATAGAATACGTTGTCGTAGAAACTTCAAAAAGGCTCATTTGATTGGAAATTCAACGAGCTAGTGCCCGTTTTAATAAGCGAACGTGATTGGAGGGCAACTAAACCCCCTCTCACGCCCATCTTTTCCCCAAACACATCCAATCCAAATTCTTATATACCCATTTTTTTAAACGTAGTTTTAAGTTCTGGAAATTAGATATTTGAAGATGACAACTCCCCCACAGCCCTCAGGGCAAGGGTTGTAAGTTATGCCCTGGGGGCATATAAGGTTTTGTATAGACAGTGTTGTTGTAGAAACCTCAGAAAGGGCTCATTCAATTGGAAATTTAAATGGCTAGTTCCCTTTTTAACAGTCGAAAATGATTCCAAGGCAGATGACACCCCTTCCAATCTCAACATTTCCCCAAATACATCCAATCAAAATTTGGATATAGCCATTTTGTTCAACGAAGTTGAAAGTTCTGGAAATTATATCTTTGAGCAGGATACCCCCCCCCCCCAGTCTTCAGGGGCAAGGGTTATATGTTATGCCCTGGGGGCATATGTAGTTCCTATGGAATCAATGTTTATATAAACTTCAGAGAGGGCTCATTTGATTGGAAATTGAAAGTTCTAGTTCACTTTTTAAGAGTCAAAAGAGACTGAAGGGCACCTAGCCCCTCCCCCTCCACGCCCTTTTTCTCTCAAACCCACCCGATAAGAACATTGATATAGCTTTTTCTAAAATAGTTCAAAGATCATATAACGAAAACTCAGGGGTCGCCACAGCCCCCCAGGGCTCAAGGGCAGGTGTTGTAAGTTATTCCCTGGGGGAATTTATGGTTCTTACTGAAGGGATGCTCGTAAAAACTTCAGAGATGGCTCATTTTATTGGAAATTGAAAGTTTTAGTTCAGTTTTTTAGAGACAAAAGAGATTGGAGGGCAACTATCCCCCCACGCCCCTTTTCCCCCAAATGCAACCAATAAAAATTTTGAGATAGGCATTAAGTTAAAAATTTCTCAAAAGTCAGATAGCCAAATCTCAGGTGTCGTCACAACCCCCCCCCCCCCCAGGGCCTGGTGCAGGCGTTGTAAGTTATGCCCTGGGGCATATATTGTTCGTATGGAAGGGATGCTCGTATAAACTTCAGAGAGGGCTCATTTTATTGGATATTGAAAGTTCGAGCTCACTTTTTGATAGTCAACAGAGACCCAAGAGCAACTAGCCCCGCCCCACGCCTTCTTTTTCAAAACCCATCTGATGAAAATTTTGAGGTATCCATTCTGTTAAAAATAGTTCAAACATCATATAACAAAAACTCCTTTACGTATGGCCATTTCGTTAAAAATACTTCAAAGGTCAGACAAGAAAAACTCCTGTTTTGACACAACCCCCCCCCCGGACCCGGGGCAGGCGTTTAAGCATTGCTCTGGGGGCATAAATGGTTCTTATGGAAGGTATGCTCATATAAACTTCGGAGGGCTGAAATGATTTGAAATTGAAAGTTCTCGTTCATTTTTTAGGAGTCACAACAGATCGGAGGGCAACTAGTCCCCCCCCTCCACGCCCTATGTTCCTGAAACCCATCCGATAAGAACTTTGAGAGAGCCATTTTTTCAAAATAGTTCAAAAATCAGATAACAAAAACTCCGGTGTCGAAACAGTCCCCCAGGGCCCGGGGGACAGGCATTGTAAGCTATCTCCTGGGTCCGTATGTGGTTCTTATGAAAGGGATGCTCGTATAAACTTCAGAGAGGGTTCATTTGAATGGAAGTTAAAATTTGTAGTTTATTTCCTCAGAGTGAAAAAAGATCGGAGGACAACTAGCCCCTCCCGCCCTCCACGCCTTTTGTTGTATCGGATATATAAACCCATCTGATAAAATTTGAGGTGAACATTTTGGTAAAAATATTTCAATCGTCAGATACTAAAACTCCATGGTCGACGCAGCCCCTAGGGTCCAGGGACAGGCGTTGTAAGTTATACTCTGGGGATATATATGGTTCTTATAGAAGGAATGCTCGTATAATTTTCAGAGAGGGCTCGTTTGATTGAAAATATAAACTTCTAGTTTCCTTTTAAAGATTCAAAAGAGACCGAAGATTAATTAGTCCCCCCCCCCCCACGCCCTTTTTCCCCAAACTCATCTAATAAAGATTTTGAGATAGCAATTTTGTTAGAAATAGTTCAAAATCAAATAATAAAAACTACGAGGTTGACACAAACCAATTTTTTCACTTTGATATTGTTAATTTCATACCAGTTTTGATACTTTGATGAATATTTTATTTTTTTTAAAGTTTGATTTTAAAAATAAGAAATTTTTAAAAACTTGAAATTTTTCGCAATCAAAAACGAACAAAAAGTAATTTTAAAAAAATTCCGAAAAATAAGTTTTTCAAAGAAAATTAAAAGCCATTTTAAACTTAAGCTCAGCAGATACAAATACTTTCTAAAATTCAAACTCAAAATGACCAGAAATTACCATTAAAGAATAAATGAAACCCAAAGCGAACAGAAATTAAATAAACAATCATAGCAAAAACATACAGCAAGTAATAATATAAATAACTAAATAGATATTAAAGCGAGTAATGCTTAGATTGAATATGAAAATCCAGCAAAAGACGAAAAAATAATTTTCCTATTGAAGTACAAATGAAACTTAAAAACGAACAGAATTTAAAAGAACGATTAATGCAAACAAACATACAATAGATATTAATTTAAATTAATAAATAAATCTTAAAACGAGTGAAACTTTAATCGAATATGCAAATCAAGGTTGAAACGAACAAAAATCACCACAAACAAGAGTTTGGATATAACCTCCTTCTATCACTGTAAAAGTCTAAAACCTACTGCGTTATTGGTGCTTTACTGAAAACTATATGCGTCTTGAACAGTCTTGGAAAGTATAAACAACATCAAATTGAATATTTGATACATAATGATATTAACTGTTCAAAGATCCATCAGTTCAAGAATTTTTTTTCACTGTAATTGTAATTCATTTTCAATGCTGTAAGAACTGGAAAAGAAAATATTTGTAATATTTTCTATTTTCAGTTAAGCGCCAATGACGCAGTAGTCTTTGGTTTTCTTTTACAGTTAGGAAAGGAGACAGTATCCAAACACTTTTTTGTAGTTAAACTATATTCGTCTTTAACAACTTTAAAAAGAGCTAATAAATTAAACTTAATATTTGATGTATAATAATATTAATTGCTGAAAGATCATCAGTTCAAAATGTTACTATAATTTTAATGTTTATTTTCAATATCAAATACAAAAGAAAATATTTGTCATAAAATTGGTTTTCAGTAAAGCGCCAATGACGCAGTAGGTTTTATAATTTTACAGTGAGAGAAGGAGGTCATGCGCAAACTCTTGTTTGTGGCCATTTTTGTATATTTGTTTTCATTGATTGTTTATTTAATTTCCGTTCGTTTTAAGTTTCATTTGTACTTCAATAGGAAAATATTTTTTTCGCCTTAAGCTAGATTTTCGTATTCAATCTAAGCATTACTCGTTTAAAATATATTTATTCATTTATATTAATTAAAAAAACTTTTTCCACAAAATCATTTTTTCAACGAAAAGTAAAGAACTCCATTAAACAAAAAATGAGCAAAAATAATATCAAATATTCTACCAAGCGTGAAACTGCCACTAATCAGCATTGATAAATAAATGAAACCCAAAACGAACAGAAATTACAATAAATAACCGAGTCAATTTCAAAACGAGCAGAAATTAACATAAGTTGGGCCCCAAACCCCTATGCCTTCCCAGGGCCAGAACATAATTTGCACTTTACTGAAAAAAATACAAATGATTGTGCATTGTCAGTTTAATATGCATATACTGATATTTAGTAATCAAAATTTTAATATTATTTGATTTATTAAAGTTATAAAAGTAAACAAATTATATTTATTTCAGTAAAGTGCAAATTATATTCTGGTCTTGGGAAGGCATAGGGGTTTTGAGCCCAACTTATGTTAAAAGGGAACTATTAAAAGGGCACTAGACCTTTCAATTTCCATTCGAATGATCCCTTTTTTCAAATTTCTACGACAAAGATTTCAATAAAAACTTATATACCCCCATTGAATAACTTATAACCCTTGCCCTGAAAACTCTGGAGGGAGTGTTCTAATCAAAGATATAATTTCGAGAACTTTAAACTGCGTGGAACAAAATGGCTATTTCAAAATTTTTATTGGATATTTTTGGGGAAACGGTGGGCGCGGCAGGGGTTTTAGTTGCCCTCCAATCACTTTCCACTATTAAAAAGAGCACAAGCCATTTCGATTTCCAATCGAATGAGCCCTTTTTGAAGTTTCTAAGACAACACGTTCTATAAAAACCTTATATACCCCCAGGGCATAACTTATAACCCTTGCCCTGAGGGCTGTGGGGGGTTGTAATCCTCAAAGACATAGTTTCCTGACCTTTCAATTACGTTGAACAAAATGGCTTTCTTAAAATTTTGATTTGATGTGTCTGGGGAAAATGTGGGCGTGAGAGGGGGTTAGTTGCCCTCCAATCCCTTTTGACTATTAAAAAGGGCGCTAGCCCTTTTAATTTGCCCCAGGGCATAACTTAAAAACCCATACCCTGAGCGCTGTGGGGGAGTGTCCTCCTCAAAATATAATTTCTATCTGGAAATCAACTACGCTGAACAAAATTGCTATCTAAAAGTTTTGATTGGATGGGTTTGGGGAAAAGGTGGACGTAAGGGGGGGGGGGTCAGTTGCCCTCAAATCACTTTCGACTATTAAAAGGGCACTAGACCTCTGCATTTCCAATCGAATGAGCCCTTTTTCAAGTTTCTACGACAAAGACTTCAATATAAACCTATATGCCCCCTTGGCATAGCTTATAACCCTTGCCCTGAGAACTTTAGGGGGAGTGCCCTGCTCAAAGGTATAATTTCCTGAACTTTAAACTGTGTGGAACAAAAAGGCTATCTCAAAATTTTGATTGGATCTGTTTTGGGAAATGGTGGGCGTGGAAGGGGTGTTACTTGTCTTCCAATCACTTTAGACTATTAGAAAGGATACTAGCCATTTCAATTTACAATCAAATGAGCTCTTCTTGAAGTTTCTACGACAACGCCTTCTATAAGAACCCTATATGCCCCCAGGCCATAACTTACAGCCCGAGGGCTGTGGGGGGTTGTCTTCCTCAAAGACCTAATTTCCAGAACTTTCAACTACGTTGAACAGAGTGGCTATCTTAAGATTTTGATTGCATGTGTTTGGGGAAAGGGTGGGCGTGAGAGGGGGGGTTCGTTGCCCTCCAATCACTTTCGACTATTAAAAAGGGCATTAGAAATTTGAATTTCCAATCGAATGAGTCTTTATTGAAGTTTCTACGACAACGCTTTCTATAAAAGCTTTATATAACCCCAGGGCATAACTTACAACCCTCAACCTGAGGGCTATGGGGAGTGTCCTCCTCAAAAACATAATTTTTATCTGAAAATCAACTACGTTTAACAAAATGGCTATCTCAGAATTTTGATTGGATATGTTTCGGGAAATGGTGGGCGTTGAAGGGGTGTTAGTTGCCTTCCATTCACTTTCGACTATTAAAAAGGGCACAATCCACTCCGATATCCAATTGAATTAGCCCTTTTCGAAGTTTCTACGACAACTTCTGCGATACGAAGTAACCTGCTCAAAAGGAAAAAAATAATAAATAATACATTGTAAGAACGATGCCAACATCGTTCTTATATGCCCTCAGGGCATAACTTAAAACCCTTGAACCGAGGGTTGTGGGGGAGTAACCTCTTCAAAAACATATTTTCTATCTGGAAATCAACTACTCTGAACAAAATGGCTATCTCAAAATTTTGATTGGATGTGTTCGGGGAAATGATGGCGTGGGGGGGGCTAGTCGCCCTCCAAACACCTTTAACCATTAAAAAGGGCACTAACCCTTTGAATTTCCAATCCAATGAGCCTTTTTTGAAGTATCTACGACAACGCCTTCTATAAAAACTTTATATGCCTCCAGGGCATAAGTTAAAACCCTTGCCCCGAAGGCTGTGGGGGAGTGTCCTCCTCAAAAACATAATTTATATTTGGAAATCAACTACGCTGATCAAAATGACTGTCTAAAATTTTGATTGGACGTGTTTCGGGAAATGGTGGGCGTGGAAGGGGTGTTAGTTGCCTTCCATTCACTTTCGACTATTAAAAAGGGAATTGGCCACTCCGATTTTCAATTGAATGAGCCCTTTTCGAAGTTTCTACGACAACTTCTTCGATACGAAGTTCCCTGCTCCAAAGGAAAAATTAATAAATAATACATTGTGCCCACATTCTTACATGCCCTCAGGGCATAACTTAAAGCTCTAGAGGGTTGTGGGGGAATGTCCTCCTCAAAAACATATTTTCTATCTGAAAATCAACTACGCTAAAAAATGGCTATCTCAAAATTTTGATTGGATGTGTTTGGGGGGATGAAGGGTGTTGGGGAGGGGCTAGTTGCCCTCCAATCCCTTTCGACTATTAAAAAGGGCACTATCCCTGTGAATTTCCAATCGAATGAGCCTTTTTTGAAGCTTCTAAGACAACACCTTCTATAAAAACCTTATATGCCCCCAGAGCATAACTTACAACCTTTGCCCTAAAGGCTGTGGGGGATTTTCCTCCTCAAAAACATAATTTCTATTTGGAAATCAACTACGCTGAACAAAATAGCTATCTCAAAATTTTGATTGAATGTGTTTCGGGAAATGGTGGGCGTGGAAGGGGTGTTAGTTGCCTTCCAATCGCTTTCGACTGTTAAAAAGCGCACAAGCCACTCCAATTTCCAGTTGAATGAGCCGTTTTCGATGTTTCTACGATAACTTCTTCGATACGAAGTGCCTTGCTCTAAATGAAAAAAAATAATAAATAATATATTGTGCCAGCATCGTTCTTATATCCACTCAGGGCATAACTTTAAACCCTTGCCCCGAGGGTTGTGGGGGAATATCCTCCTCAAAATAATATTTTCTATCTGGAAATCAACTACGCTGAACAAAATGGCTATCTCAAAACTCTGATTTGATGTGTTGGGGGGATTGCGGGGCGGGGGGGGGGGGGCCTAGTTGCCCTCCAATCATATTTGACTATTAAAAAGGGCACTAACCACTCCAGTTTCCAATCGAATGACCCCTTTTCGAAGTTTTTACGACAACTCTTTTACGACAAGCCCGGGTATGGAAACTAAAAAAAAAAAAAAAAAAAAAATAACACATTGTGCCAACATCGTTCTTTACTTAGGCAGCGCTATCGCGCTGCTTATGATTATTACTTGTTGTATGTTTTTGCTATGACTGTTTATTTAATTTCTGTTTGTTTTGGGTTTCATTTATTCTTTAATAATAATTTCTGGCAACGTTTTGAGTTTGAATTTTAAAAGGTATTTGTATCTGCTGAGCTTAAGTTTAAAATGGCCTTTACTTTTCTTTGAAAAACTTATTTTTCGGAAAGTTTTTTTAATTATTCTTCACAAAGATCACTATTTATTGTTATCAAAATAAACCTTGGCAATGAGAATCCGATATTGTGTCGTCATTTTCAAACTGTTTGCCATAACTGATTAGAAGTATCTCATCTTCGGGTATTCCTACCTGAACCTGTATTTCCGTCTTGACATTTTCAATAATTGTATTGGGCTCCACTTCAACAGTTATTATTTTTCCGCAAAAATTTATGAACAAATTACGTTTTTCACTTTCACCATTTTCCTATGACGGTCTTGCGTCACTGCAGTCTTCAGTCTCAACTGTTTCTTCTACCACAGGGGATATAGCACTTGCGCCATCATCTTTGGTTTTGTCAGTCAGAGTACCATATTCTTCAACCTTTCATCCATTTTGGATTCTCCATACTTTTTAATGGCCCGCGTGATTGCTATTCCGGCACAGGGAATCGCAAAGGCTAGAGATTTAATTATCATCATCTTATCACTTTTTTTAAATAAAACTTATCGACCAATAGATGAATACAGTTACTGAGCTTGCAACCATTTCATTTTTCAAGACAAATCCTCTCTGGCAGTAAATCCTCTCAAGTGATTCCAAATTTACTGACTTTATCCTTGCGTAACTGATTTAAACATCGTCTTCTTCATATCTGACCAGGGGTACTGCTGTCTAGATAGTTACTAAAACAGGGATCAGCCTTATTAGTCTTTGGGTAAATATCATTTCATTTTAAGTCGTCTCTGATACTCTTGTAGGTATTAATATAAATGCTCGTCATTTCCAGTAAGCTAAAAATTTCTCAGCTAAGAATTCCACCTAAGGTTACTACCATTCTTGCTAGACGCGTAGTTGCTGTTCGCCCACTTCCATCTAAGGTTGCCAACATTCTTGCTGGACGCGTAGTTGCTGTTTACCTGCTTGCTTCTTGAAATACTTTTCCACATTATCTGCTAGGCAGTATCCTGGGGGAGAGGATACATGGTTTGGTCCTCCCCTCTAAAAAAAATCACCCGATTTTGAAAAACGCTACAAAATGCATATAAGCAAACTTTGATTGAAGAGTCAGATGGATCGTTTAATGCTCCTCCAGGGAAGAAACTTCCACTGACTTGCAAAGCAAGACACGAGGATGAGGACACCAGTTGCAGTGAAAATTAAGAATTAAATGAAGCAGTCAGAAAAAAGAAAAAGACAAACATACTGTTCACCTTATGGCCTCAGCAAGGACAAATTCAACCGCAATAACAAAACCTTTAATTTGAAAAGCACGTGAATGCGAGATAGCTGCTGTATTGAAAGTGACCAAGACCTCAATTATCATTGATGGACAGACAGAAAAACAACGAAATTTCTTGTAACAATTGTTCGGTATTATTCTCTGGAAGACTAGAAACCAGTCGAGCAGTTTTTTTTCTAATTGGAGCAGGTCGTCCAATTAGCATCTGCATGAAACTTGATGATGCTAAGACTATAATCGAAATTTATTCAAGCAAATCTATGAAAAAAAAGGCTAAACCTCGGCACTTGAACAACAAAAATGTTTTTGGCGCCAACATATTCTGAAAATTTGTCGAATAACAGAATCCAACATTCAGCCAATTTTTCTGAACTCAAGTACCAGGTAAAAACCGTATTTTTACTGAACTAATTCATTAATGATAGTTTTGGTTTCAATTAGTCGCTCATCTTTTACAGTTTGTTACCCCGAAGTGTTTGACCAAGGCTCTCTTAGATATGAAGGGGTCTGCTAATTTTTTCCTTCAACCTCCTGTATTAGGTTTAAATTCAACATTTGCATGACAATACTTCTAGAGTGACAATCATTATTGAAAAAAGTCCCTCTCAATTTGCATAGGAATGTTCCAAACGGACAATGATAGAAGGGGCAGGGGAAAAATACTTTCTAGGAAGCAAACATATATTAACAATTTATTAAAATAGGAAAATGCTACATATTACGATTTAAATCTCCTGCTTTCAGTTTCTCCGCCCTCCCTTCCCAAGATAAAGAAAATAGCTAGATAACACACATAATGTTCCCCACATCTCCCTTTTCTTGCCACAAAGCATGTGAATGTGGTCTCTTTGCTTACAGAAAAAAACATTGTCTGCAATAAGAGGGGTGGTATTACTCCGCAGCACTCATGTTGCAGGTGTAGTCATGAAATATTCCCAGGCGTTAAGGGGAATTAGAGCTTAATTTTTACCCTGTCTCCCCCGAACCTCCTGATATATTTACCTGAAGGTCCGCAAGGGTTAGGAAATCCGAACACTTTTATTAAGCCCTAAAGGAGTAAACTTAGTGAAAGGAAGCATTAAAATAAATAATGATATCAATTGTTTTATATGAACTATGTGCTTCTTTAGGAACAAATACGCTGGCGCGTGGCATTACTTTCTCTGATATTGGAAACTCGACATTTAGCTTTTCAACAATTCAAAACCGACTGGCTGTATGGAATTTTCATTCAGTGGATTTTTGGCACCCTTTGGGCTAAATTGGTCGTTTTATGACACAATAAGCACATTTTGCCACTTAAAAAGGGCAATGGAACCAACAATTTACTTTCTAACGAGCCTCCTTCTAATGTTTTGGACCAAAGGTTCGACACGATGACCTCAGGGTGAAGAAAATAAACAAGCCCTGCTCATCCTCTTAAAAAAAAAAAAAAAAAACTGAACTTCGCGTAGGCAGATATGACCTAGATTTAGCAGATAGGAGCTTAAAAATTCCACAATGGGGCAACGTAGAATACTGAACTTGATGATATGTTTTTAACCATGATCACTCCCCTTTTTGTGGATTTTTGTCCCGCTTTTCTAAAAGCAGGCCTATTTTATCAGGCACATAATTTTTGTTGGATTATTTTAAACTTAATAATTTTTATATATTTGCAATCATAATTAGAAACTGATTTTTTTTTTTTTTTTATTATATATATACATTGTTATCAAGACGCCTTAAGATTTTCGGTTACTATTGACACGGGTCATTCTGTTCTATTATTTATGTATATTTATTACAAGTGTAACATTATTTAACATCCTTCAGTTTTCTAAAATCTTTGTTAAAATTCAACGATTTACTGTTTTCTCCCTCAATCAATATTATCCCTTTCTCTCCGTCGTTTTGTCTCCCAAAACGTCATTTGATGGCCTTTTTTTGGAATTGTGTTCTTTTTTTGCCCCCATTTTATCAGAATAGAAAATATTTTGTTACAATGGTTGTTTGGTAATTATCATGTCATTGATGTTTTTTATTTTTTCAGTGTCTTTTTCTTTTTATCTTACTCAACTATCTTTAATATTGTATGTATAAACACATTCACAAAGCATAGGCTTATGTAGATTCCTAGATTAAGCAAATTGCTTTATGGACTTACTTTTAGCTTTTTTCATAGGCAGCGCGCTAGCGCTGCCTAAGTAAAGAACGATATGGCCACAATGTGTCGTTTTTTCTTTTTTTTTTTTTATCCATACCCGGGCACTTCGTATCGAAGGATTTGTCGTAGAAAATTCGAAAAGGGCTCATTCGATTGCAAATTGGGGTGGCTGGTGTCCTTTTGAATAGTCAAAAGTGATTGGAGGACAACTAGCCCCCCCCCCCATGCCCGTCATTCCCCAAATATATCCAATCAAAATTTTGAGAAAGCCATTTTGTTCAGCGTAGTTGATTTCCATATACAAAATATTTTTTGAGGAGGACACTCCCCCACAACCCTCAGGGCAAGGGTTTTAAGTTATGTCCTGAGGGCATATAAGATCAATTTTGACAATGTACAGTTTATTATTTTCTTTTCTTTAAAGCAGGGTACTTCATATAGAAGGGGTCGTCGTAGAGACTTCAAAAGGGGATCATTCGATTAGAAATCTAGAGTTCTAGTGGCCTTTTTAATAGTCGAAAGTGATTGGATGGCAAATAGCCCCCCCCCCACCCTCACGTGAATCATTCCCCCAAACACATCCAATCGAAATTTTGAGACAGCCATTTTTTCAGCGTAGTTGATTTCCAGATAGAAAATATGTTTCTGAGGAGGACACTCCCCCAAAACCGTTGGAGCGAGAGTTTTAAGTTATACCCTGGGGACATATAAGGTTTTTATAGGAGGCATTGTCGTAAAAACTTCAAAAAAAAGGCCCATTCAAATGGATATTCAAAGGGCTAGTGCCCTTTTGAATAGTCGAAAGTGATTGGAGGGCAACTAGCCCCCCCCCTCACGCCCATTATTCCCCCAAACACATCCAATCAAAATTTTGAGATAGCCATTTTGTTCAGCGAAGTTGATTTCAAGATAGAAAATGTATTTTTGAGGAGGACAAACCCCCACGTCCCTCAGGACAAGGGTTTTAAGTTATGCCCTGGGGGCATATACGGCTTTTATGGAAGGCGTTGTCGTAGAAACTTCAAAACAGGCTCATTCGATTGGAAATTCAAAGGGCTATTGCCATTTTTAATAGTCGAAAGTGATTGGAGGGCAACTAGCCCCCCCCACGCCCATCATTCCCCCAAAGACATCCAATCCAAATTTTATGATAGGCATTTTGTCAGCGTAGCTGATTTCCAGATATAAAATATCTTTTTGAGGAGGACAGTCCCGTACAACCCTCAGTGAAAGAGCTGTTTGATATGCTTTGGGGGCACATTAGGTTTTTATAGATGGTATTGTCGTAGAAATTACAGGACAGCTCAATCAGTTGGGAATTCAAAGGGATATTGCTCTTTTTAATAGTCACAGTGGCTTGGAGAGCACCTCGCCCCCCCCCCACGCCCATCATTTTCCTAAACATATCCAATGAAAATTTTTAGATAGCCATTTTGTCAGCGTAGTGGATTTCCAGATACAAAATATCTTTTTGAGGAGGACACTCCCCCGCAACCCTCAGGGCAACGGTTTTAAGTTACGCCCTGGGGGAATATAAGGTTCTTATAGAAAGCGTTGTCATAGAAACTTCAAAACAGGCTCATTCGATTGGAAATTCAAAGGGCTAATGCCATTTTTAATAGTCGAAAGTGATTGGAGGGCAACTAGCCCCCCCCCCCAAACCCTCATCATTCCCCCGAACACATTCAATCAAAATTTTGAGATGGGCATTTTGTCAGCGTAGCTGATTTCCAGCTAGAATATATCTTTTTGAGGAGGACACTCCCCCACAACCCTCAGGGCAAGGGTTCTAAGTTATGCCCCGGGAGCACATAAGGTTTTTATAGAAGGCGCTGTCGTAGAAACTTCAAAACAGACTCATTCGATCGGAAATTCAAAAGGCTAGTACCCTATTTAATAGTCAAAAGTGATTGGAGGACAACTAGCCCCCCCCCCTCCCCTATGCCCACCATTCCCCCAAGTACATCCAATCAAAACTTCGAAACAGCCATTTTATTTGGCATAGTTGATTTATAAAGAGAAAATACGATTTTAGGGGAACACTCCCCCGTAATCTTCCAGAAAAGGTTTTTAACAGATGTCATGGGAGCATGCAAGGTTTTTTATAGGCGGCTCCGTTAAAAAAATTCAAAACCGACACGATTGATTGAAAATTCAAAGGGTTAGTGCCCTTTTTAAAAGTTGAAAGGGATTGGAGGGCAAATAGCCTCCCCCCCAGGCCCATCATTCCCCCAAACACATCCAATCAAAATTTTAAGGTAGCCATTTTGTTCAGCGTAGTTGCTTTCCAGGTAGAAAATATGTTTTTGAGGAGGACACTTCCCCACAGCCCTCAGGACAAAGGTTTTAAGATATGCCCTGGGGGCATTTAAGGTTTTTATAGAAGGCGTTGTCATAGAAACTTCAAAACAGGCTTATTCGATTGGGAATTCAAACGGCTAGTGCCCTCTTTAATAGTTGAAAGTGATTGGAGGGCAAACAGCCCCCACGCCCATCAGTCCCCCGAACACATCCAATAAGAATTTTGAGATAGCCATTTTATTCAGCGTAGGCTAGTTGATTTTCAGATAGAAAATATGTTTTTTAGGAGGACATTCCCCCAGAGGACAGTCCCCCACAACCCTCATGGCAAGGGTTTTAAGTTACGCCCTGGGGCCATATAAGGATTTATAAGACGGCGTTGTCGTAGAAACTTCAAAATATACACATTAGATTAGAAATTCAAAGAGCTAGTTTCCTTCTTAATAGTCGAAAGTGATTAGAGGGGAACTAGCCCCTCCCCACACCCATCATTCCCCTAAACACATCGAATCAAAATCATTATACAGCCATTTTGTTCAGCATAATTGATTTCCAGATAGAAAATATGTTTTTGATGAGGACACTCCCCAACAACCCTCAGGGCAAGGGTTTTAAGTTATGGCTGGGGTATATAAGGTTTGTATAGAAGGTGTTGTCATAGAAACTTCAAAAGGGGCTCATTTGATTGGAAATTCAAAGGGCTAGTGCCCTTTTTGATAGTCGAAATTGATTGGAGGGCAACTAGCCCCCCCCCCCACTTCCATCATTCACCCAAGCAGATCCAATCAAAATTTTTAGATAGCCATTTTGTTTAGCGTAGGTTAGTTGATTTACAGATAGAAAATATGTTTTTGAGAAGGACACTCCCCTACAACTCTCAGGGCAAGGGTTTTAAGTTATACCCTGGGCGCCTATAAGGTTTTAATAGAAGGTGTTTTCATAGAAACTTCAAAAAATGCTAATTCGATTGGATATTCAAAGGCTAGTTCCCTTTTTAATAGTCGAAAGTGATTAGTAATATTTTTGTTGTTGTTGTTGTCTAGACCAGGGCACTTCGTATCGAAGGAGTTGTCGTGGGAACTTCGAAAGGGACTCATTCGATTGAAAATAGAAAAGGATTGGTGCCCTTTTTAATAGTCGAAAGTGATTGGAGGACAACTAATCCCCCTTCCACTCCCACCCTCCCATTTGCACATTATGTTTAATAAACTAAATGTTGCCTTCAGATTAATTTAAAATGCATTGTGTTAATGCTCATTCCCAGTAAAGCATCTAAGCAGTATCCCAAGAATGACTGAAGGTATTATGTCCAAACTTTCGGGGCTAATTCTTCTCTTAAAATTTAACCAATCAAAATAGTGTAAGTGTATCCAAGCTATCAAAGAAAGTAAACAGATTTTTTTGCGAATGGTATCAAGTTTTCTATTTCAGGTCAACTAGAGGAGGTATGAAACTAAGTTAAACAGTACTATTTGTGTCCAGATTTTTAAAATGGTGTATGCTGTTAAAAATTGCTGAAAATTTCTCTCCAGTATAATAGCAGGCCAAACTATAAAGCCTTAAAAAACGAAAAGATTTAAAGTGCTATTTTCTTTTTCCCTGAAAAGACTATGTCAATACAAAACGAACAGAAATTAATTAAAAAAAACTTTTTCCACAAAATAAGTTTTTCAAAGAAAAGTAAAGAACTCCATTAAACAAAATGAGCAAAAATAAAATCAAATAATATGCCAAGCTCGAAACTACCACAAATCAGCATCGATAAATAAATGAAACCCGAAAAGAACAGAAATTACAATAATTAAACGATTCAAACTCAAAACGAGCAAAAATTAACATAAGTTGGGTGCAACACTCCTATGTCTTCGCAAGGCCAAAAAAAAATTTGCGCTTTACTGAAAAAATACAGATGACTGTGCATTGTCAGTTTAATAAACATACACTTATATTTAGTAATCAAAATGTTAAAATTATTTGATTTATTAAAGTTAGAAAAGTAAAAACATTTATATACCAAACATACAACTGCCACAAATCAGTATCAATAAATAAATGAAACCCAAAACAAACAGAAATTAAAATAAATAACAGAGTCAAACTCAAAACGAGAATAAATTAATCTGAGTAGGGTTCTAAACCCCTTGCTTTCTAAAAGCCAGAACATAATTTGTACTTTACTGAAAAAAATTCAAATGGATTTGCTGAAAAAAATGTGCATTGTCAGTTTAATATACATATGCTGATACTTATTTCTTAAAACCTTAATTAATTTTGGATTTCTTAAAGTTATATAAGTGAAAACATTTAAAAGAATATTTTTCAGTAAAGCACAAATTATATTCTGGATTTTAGAAAGCATGGGGTCATTTATTCTCCCTTAAGAAATCTCCCTTAAGAAATCAAAAATTAATTAAGATTTTAAGGAATAAATATCAACATATGTATATTGAACTGACAATGCATTTTTTTTTCACTAAAATCTTTTGCATTTTTCAGTAAAGTACAAATTACATTCTGGCTTGTAGAAAGCATAGGGCTTAGAACCCTACTTAGATTAATTCCTGCTCGTTTTGAGTTTGACTTATTTTGGTTTCTGTTTGTTTTGGGGCTCATTTATTTATTGATACTGATTTGTGAACAAAATGGCTGATTCACAATTCTGATTGGATGCCTTTGGGGAAAACCGGTCGTCAGGGGAGGGGGTCTAGTTGCCCTACATCAATTTTGACTCTTAAAAAGAAACTAGAGATATATATTTCCAATCAAATTGAGCTTCTTCTAAAGTTCAAACAACCACACCTTCCATAAAAAGCTTATATGCCCCCGGAATATAACTTACAACCCTGGCCCCCAGACTCTAGGGGGTTGTATTAATCCCAAAGGCCTTGCTATGTGATCTTTGAACTGCTTTTGAATAAATGGCTACCTCAAATTATCAATAGCCTAATATAGCACATCAAAAAATATAAATTTCTTAATATAATACCTTAATAGCTATAATATATAATTATCAGTTATTAATCTTATTTTAGAACAAACTTATCTTATCTTGTGTTTTTTAAAACAAAAATATCTGTTTTGCATTAACTTTCCGTTGAAGACTCAAAAGCCATTTTAATCCTTCCATCCTAAGACAGGCTGATATTTGATATCTAATATCAGCTGCTATATAAATAAGCCATGAATTTTTAATTAGTAAAACAAAAGTAAATTTTAAAATCATAATGAACATATTTATTTCTGAATTTTTCTAATACGGCCATATCTAATTTCATGTTTATTTAATCTTTATTCGTTTTTTATTCATTCTGGTAAAAAAGAGAAAAAAAAATAATAATAATAAATAAAATTTAAATGAAATAAATTGAAACTTATAGCACATTAATTAAAATCGATATTTAAATTAGCCTAGAATTTTAAATTAGTTCCTTGATCCAAGTTTTTATGTCAACAACAAAAACATCAGAAAAATGTTTGAAAGACAACTCTTTCACAACTAATGCAAAATTCATTCTATTCTATTATAAAACTTGAATTATTGATTTACAAAGAAATCTCTCCAGTCAATTTTTAGTTCACAGACAGCTAACATCGATACATGGATAGCCCAAAATGTCATACTCAAATGTAAGTATATCTATGTTTACTATTTATTACGATGCACATATGAAATTACTGATGAACATTGTCACGCTTCATTCTAATTTTCAGCTAAATAGCCTTTCTCCAGACTATTACTTACTTAACTCTCATCCATCCGGGTTTGCCAATTCGAGGGTTTTCCTCTAATGGTATCATTTCAATGTTTTCGGTATGGCTCCCTGAGTAGAGAGGGGTCTTATACTCCGAACATTACCACGTGTTTTATGGTTTTCTCAGTGAGAATGAAAAAACAGGAATTTTCTCACTTGGAAAACCATAAACCACGTGGTCCTGTCACGAGTAGCACCTGTGCTGTCGACCTCAATTCACCTATCGTGAATCAATAAGTCCCCTTAGAAACAACAAATTAATTTTCCCTTTCTTGACAGATCAATCAATCAATGACATCATCTGTCAGACTTTAAAAATTTTCGCCTAGAAACATTTCTCCAGGAATAGATCCAAAATCATTAATGTCTTTGCCTCGGGAACAGTTCTACTGGTCGAACTCCAAAGGATATTAATAACCCAAGGCCATGGAAACAATTAGGCAAGAAACATCTTAGCGATGAATTGTTTTAGCGCGCGAGAAGGTTTCATATTAATTTGAAATGCATTAGCACAGAGATGCCAATAACAAAGGAACACGCTGAATTTGCGTTTAGGGATTATTTGGGCGAAACCGTTTTAGACAGGTTATGGAACTATTTCGGCGAAACAGATAGAGACATTTTAAAAGAAGATTTTTGAAGAGATTTTGGAGGAGGTTTTGAGTGTGGTCGTTATAATACACAAGTTTCATTTGAACAGTGTTGTGAGGTCCTCTAACCCAACCCCAAAGGGTCCCAATCCTCCTACCCCAACCCCGAAGGAAGCCCCCTGTCCTCAAAGGTCCCCCAAGCTCCCAGAGCCCCAGCCCCCCCCCCCCAAACGCCCTCCTCAGACCCTCAAAGACCCTCCTCTGGTCCTCAAAGGGCACCCGGACCCCCAAAGGACCCCCCGGCCCCCAAAGGCCCGGCCCCCGGTCCGCAAAGGTCC
>NC_142807.1:7587491-7613519 GCF_049724085.1 Artemia sp. Qi Xiang Cuo
ATATGGTATTTATCTGAAAGAATTTTTAAAGTCTTAGTTGGGAAGGAATCATCTTATATTTTTTCCACTAGAAAATATAGGGGCACCTTAGGGGTCTATATTGGGGCCAATACTTTGTAATTTATATAAATGATCTTCCAAATTGCATGCCTTTGGAAGAAGAATTACCGATACTATTTGCGGATGACACAGCAATTAGTTTGAATGTGAGCAATGAGGAGGACCTACGATTGTCCCTCAAAACTATTGTTTTGAATGTAAATTCTTGGTTTCATGCTAATCGACTAATACCTAACCTAGAGAAGTTGGAATTTATTGTTTTTTAGAGAAGTTCAAGGTCACTGAGGTATGCCTCATTTTAAATTGTTAATATTGGAATTTCTTCCATAAAAAAAGTGAATGCATTTAAATATTTATATTGATTTGGCTTTGTTGTTTAAAGCACTTATTAGTTAATATAGGGCAACAGTGTCCATGAATCTTGGTTGTTTGCATAGATTAAAGTTTCTGTTTCCATACCAGATTATGAGGACTTCATATTTTTCATTAGTTGAATGATAATTTCAATATTGCCTGAGCGTGAAATTTTGGAAGGGTAACTACCTCCGGGAAAGTTATTATGTTGGTAGGACTCCTGGATGAGAATTCAAGAGAAACTTTCCAAGAACAGTTGAACACTAAACTTGAGAGTTTAAAATTTGACAAAGTAGAAGATGGCTAGAATAATTTGAAAAAACAATTTGTGAAGCTGCTGATGGTGTCTTAAGGAAGAAAGATGTGACTGCAGCTAGTAATATTATTGAAAAAGCTTTATATTTAATAGAGGAGAAGGGGCTTGTACAAGAATTATCTGAATGGTAGATCCTATGAAAATGTAAAGTACGAAAAGTACTGTAAAGACGGCATAATAGTAAAATATTGTACTGGCATGTTAATAAATTGAGAGGGAGTAGTCAGTCCAGACTTGTCCCAATCAAAGATAGAAATAGGACCACAATTAGTGATAAGGAAAGAGTTATGAGAGATGAGCAGAATATTTTGAGAGTGTGCTAAACCCATATATTGTTGCAGGAACAGATATAGAGGAAAGTGAAGGTTTGTTTTACCTTGGATGTGAAGGAAGATTTGTTATGTGAGGGAGAATCAGTGACAGTATTGAAAGGATCAAAAAATAATAACGCTTCTGGGGCTGATAGTTTGGTAAATGAGTTTCTTAATTATGGTGAATCTGAGGTTAGAAATAAGTTACTGAAGATTATGAATATGATTTTTAAAAAAGGGGAAGTACTTACAAGTTTAAGAAAACTTTTATTAAACCACTATAAAAAAGGTGATAAAAGTGAGCTTGGTAAATATTAAGGCATTAGTCTGGTCTCTGTATGTAGCAGATTACTTAGTAATATGATACTTTTTAGACTGAGAGATCATGTAGACAAAGTTTTAAGAGAAGAACAGTATGGTTTTAGAAAAGGTAGAGGATGTGTTTACTAAATCTTCACTCTTAGGCTAATAATTGAGAAGTGCCTGAGTTGTCAAACGCCTTTGGTCTTCAGTTTTATAGATTATGAGGAAGTATTTGATTCTGTTGATAGAAGAGCTTTACAGATGTTTTATCCTTGTATGGTATATCAGATAATTACATTAAAGTGATTAGTGTTATGTACGAGAATAACACGGCTGTGGTTAAGGTAGAAAATGAAGATAGCTGCTGGTTTTGTATTAAATCAGGAGTTAAGCAGGGTAGTGTTTTATGTTCGATTCTGTTGATAGAAGAACTTTGGAAAAGGTATTATCCTTGTATGGTATATCAGACAAATATATTAAAGTAATTAGTGCTATATACGAGAATAACACTGCTGCGGTTAAGGTAGGAAATGAGGTTAGCAGCTGGTTTTGTATTAAATCAGGAGATAGCAGGGTTGTGTTCTATCCTCCTTTATATGGATCATTTTGACGGTCGTAAGGAGCATATGAAAGGCATTGAGAGACTACGGAATAAAATGGGGAGGAAAAACAATCCTGGAATTAGATTATGCTGATGATTTAAGCATCCTAGATGAAAATGTGAGCAAAGTGAATGACCTTATAGAGAATTTGCAAGCTCAGGGTGCTAGAATAGGCTTGAAAATTAATGTTAAGAAGACTAAGTCACTAAGGCTTGGAACAAGTGAAGATTAAAAGGTGACGATGGGTAACGAAAAGATTGATCATGTGGGCATCTTCATTTACCTTGGTAGTATAATTAGTAAAAACAGGGGGAGCTGTGAAGATGTTAAAAGTAGAATAGCCAGGGCTCAGGGTGTTTTTTCACAGTTAAAAAAAGTTTGGAAGAAAATGTTTTCCAGAGAAGTTACCTATGGATTGTTCTGGGTACCTGGCTGACTGACCGTATTTCAAACAGTAGGCAGAAAAACAGAAAAATGTGGTTCAATCCTGCTTCCTTGGCCTATGATGAAAGATAGGTTGAGATGGCTGGGGCACGTTCCACGGATGAAGGATGATAAATTCCCGAAGATTGTCTTTTTTGGCTAACCATCTAGGGCTAAACGGAAAGCAGGTCGTCCTCGTCTGGGGTGGGGCGATGTCATAAAGAAAGATTTAAAGAAAATGGGAACTTTCTGGGAGGGTTTAAAGAGGGAGGCTTTGAATAGATTGGGATGGAAAAGAAGTGTGCGTAGCTCTGTTGGCCTCAAGCAGCTTATTTCTGCGGGGAGTTGTTAGTAGTAGTAGTTTGGATGTTTCCTTTCACATTTACGAGGTCTCCAAATAGTTCAAAATAAATCAGTAAGAATCCTGTACCATTTTAACACACCCTTGGAAGACAGAAAATTTGTTTGAAACTAAAATATCTTTTTATTTCTCGATATTCTTGATTTGCTACAAATGTATCAAACAGTTCGTGGTAACGAACTGTAAGTAAGGAGCGACCCGGCCCAATGGTAACCGAAACTCTAAAAAACAGGATTTTGATACCAATAGATGCATCAAAAGAATCAGATTTTAATTCTGATTTCAAATATATAAGTTTCATTAAGTTTAATCTTACACCTCAAAAGTTACGTGCCTGAGAAAATTTGGCAGATTTTCGAAAAAAGAGGGAAAGACCCCCTAAAAGTTATAGAACCTTAATGAAAATCACACCATCATATTCAGCGTATCAGAGAACCCTACTGTAGAGGTTTCAAGCTCCTATCTAAAAAAATGTGTAATTTTCCATTTTTTGCCATAAGAAAGATCACGGATGCGTGTTTATTTGTTTTTTTTTTTTTTTTTTTTTTTTATCCCATGGGTGAAAGTAACCAACCATTTGTACTAGAATAACATGGGAGGGCGAATTTGCAAGGAAAATAAAATTTAAAGTTACCATTTTAAGTTAACAAAAAAAATTGAGGGCAACTAGGCCCCCTCCCACGCTCATTTTTTTCCCAAAGTCACCCGATCAAAATTTTGAGATAGCCATTTTGTTCAGCATGGTCGAAAATATTATAAAAATGTCTTTTAGGATGACTTGATCCCCCAAAGTCCCCAGGGGGAGGGCTGAAATTTATGAACTTTACTCACTTTTAACATTTTGTATTGGTTTTTGGTAAGTATACAGCCTTTTTCCGAGGAGTTTTTTTCTGGTCGGTGGGGGAAGGAGCGGGTCGGGGGCTATATGGAAGGATCTTTCCATGAAGGAAGTTTTCATGGGGGAAGGGACATTGCTATGTAGGGGCGCCGGATTTCCCAGCATTATTAAAGAAAAAGATCAGGAATTAAATAAAAAAAAAAAAAACAAGTTTTTCAACTGATCAACTGATTGTGATTAAGAGGTCATTTTTAAAGAACTGGAAAAAAAATTCGAACTATAGTTTAAAGAACAGGGTATTGACTAGGGGGCGAACCCCCCTAATATACGTGTTAAAAATTTATGAATATAGAAGTTCGTTACGTAAGTTAATTCAAGTTACGTATATTTATTACTAATAAAAACGTTCGTAAATAAAATTAAACAAGTTTCGAGAAAGCCATTTAACCAAATATAATATGCAAATTTTGTTTTAGTTATTCATGTACGGTGAGCCAAGACCAAAACCTGAATTAATTCAAAGAAGTTCAAAAATTAAATAAAAAAACAGGTTTTTTTTACTGAAAGTAAGGAACGACGTTAAAACTTAAAACGAACAGAAATTATTCCGTATCTGAAGGGGGCTGTCCCCTCCTCAACGCCTCGCTCTTTACGCTAAAGTTTGACTTTCTCCCAACTCTATTTTTTAAACAATAAAAAAACTTTAGCGTAAAGAGCGAGGCGTTGAGGAGGGGACAGCCCCCTTCATATACGGAATAATTTCTGTTCGTTTTAAGTTTTAACGTCGTTCCTTACTTTCAGTTAAAAAAACTTGTTTTTTTTATTTAATTGCTACAAAAGGATTAGAGAGGAAAGGATTAGTAGCAATATCAATCTGTATCAATTTGTAGCAATATCAATTTGTAGCAATATCAATCTTGATATTGCTACAAAAGGATTAGAGAGCTAAAAAGGATTAGAGAGGAACCATTAGAAAAGGTTGGACAGCAAACTTATGGTTAATTTTTGTTTCAAATCGACGCCATTCTAAAGTGTTTCAGGCTATTTCAATATCTGTTTGCTCTGTCTTAGGTTACAGCTGTCACTGCAACCATGGTATATAGAAAATCTATTGAATAGGGATATTGTTTGTTGTTTTTCACATTAGTATATCATCTTCTAGTATAATTAAAGAGTTTTAATAGAAAGGCGAAATTGATTTCATAATAACATTGGCATTGATGCTGAAACAATATCAGAGGCAAGATGTAGCGTTGCCTATAGTAAAGGCCAGACGGCTCCAATGTTTTATTTTTTTTTCCCCAGGGGAACTTCATATGGAAATGGTCGTCGTAGAAACTTCAAAGGGGGCTCATTCGATTGGAAATCGAGAGTTCTAGAAAATTATTGGAGGGCAGCTAGCCCCCCCTACCACGCCCATCATTCTCCCAAACACATCCAATCAAAATTTTGAGATAGCCATTTTGTTCAGCATAGTTGATTTCCTTATAGAAAATATATTTTTGAGGCATATTTTATGCCCTGGGAGCATATAAGGTTCTTATAGAAGGCGTTGTCGTAGAAAATTCAAAACAGGCATTCGATTGGAAATTCAAAGGACTAGTGCCGTTTTTAATAGTAAAAAGTGATTGGAGGGCAACTAGCGCCCCCCCCACGCCCATCATTTCCCCAAACACATCCAAACAAAATTTTGAGAGAGCCATTTTGTTCAGCGTAGTGGATTTCCAGATAGAATATATGTTTTTGGGGAGGACAGACCCCCCCCCCCACAACCCTCAGGGCAAGGGTTTTAAGTTATGCCTAGGGGCATATAAGGTTTTAGAGAAGGCGTTTTCGTAGAAACTTCAAAAAAGGCTCAATCGTTTGGAAATTCAAAGGGCTAGTGCCCTTTTTAAGAGTCGAAAGTGATTGGAGGGCCACTAGCCCCCCCCCCCCACGCCCATCAGTCCCCCAAACACATCCAATCAAAATTTTGAGATAGCCATTTTGCTCAGCGTAGTAGATTTCCAGGTAGAAAATATATTTTTGAGGAGGACAATCCCCCACAACCCTCAGGGCAAGGGTTTTAAGTTATGCCCTGGCGGCATAAAAGGTTGTTATAGAAGGCGTTGTCATAGAAACTTCAAAAAAGGCTCATTCGATTGGAAATTCAAAGGGATAGTGCCCTTTTTAAGTCAAAAGTGATTGGAAGGCATCTAGCCCCCCCCCCCCACGCCCATCATTCCCCCAAACACATCCAATCAAAATTTTGAGATAGCCATTTTGCTCAGCGTAGTAGATTTCCAGGTAGAAAATATATTTTTGAGGAGGACAATCCCCCACAACCCTCAGGGCAAGGGTTTTAAGTTATGCCCTAGGGGAATATAAGCTTTTTATTGAAGGCGTTGTCGTAGAAACTTCACAAAAGGCTCATTCGACTGGAAATTCAAAGGGCTACTGCCCTTTTTAATAGTCGACAGTGATTGGAGGGCAACTAGCGCCCCCCCCTTACCCATCATTCCCCCAAACACATCCAATCAAAATTTTGAGAGAGGCATTTTGTTCAGCGTAGTTGATTTTCAAATAGAAAATATGTTTTTTGGAGTACACTCCCCCACAACCCTCAAGGCAAGGGTTTTGAGTTATACTTATAAGGTTTTATAGAAGGCGGTGTCTTAGAAACTTCAAAATAGTCTCATTCGATTGGAAATTTAAATGTCTAGTTCCCCTTTTAATAGTCGAAAGTAATTCTAAGGCAACTGACACCCCTTTCACGCCCACCATTTCCCTGAACACATCGAATCAAAATTTTGATATAGCCATTTTGTTCAACGTAGTTGAAAGTTCTGGAAATTATAGATAGATCGTGTATTTCCAAAGCCCAAGTGCCATATACACACAAAAATTTATGAAAAATAAAGAAATCACAACAGAACAAATTACGAAACACACATTAATATGATACATAGCAAAAAATACCTTATTGTAATTTATCGAGAAAATAAGTGTAATTCCATAAAATAAATAATAGTAGAGATGCCTCATGAGCTCGTGTCACCCACCCCTGCTGCCACCTACAACTTTTTTTACATAATTTATGTCTGTTTGTTGTCAGTGAGAATGAAAAAACAGGAATTTTCTCACTTTGATGGATGTTTTCTTGGATGGTTATGTGTGTTGTTCAATTTATTTGGTGCTTTTCATGTATGTCAAAAGTAATTTATGTCTGTTTTATGGTTTTTGTCAGTGAGAATGGAAAAACAGTATTTTTCTCACTTGAAAAAACAGAAATTTTCTCACATTGATGGTTGTTTCTTGGACGGTTATGTGTGTTGGTCAATTTATTTGATGTTTTTCATGGATGTCAACAGTAATTTATGTCTGTTTTATGGTTTTTGTCAGTGAGAATTGAAAAAAAGAATTTTTCTAACTTTAAAAAACAGGAATTTTATCACATTGATGGATGTTTCTTAGGACGGTTATGTGTGTTGGTCAATTTATTTGATGTTTTTCATGGATGTCAACATCAATTTATGTCTGTTTTATGATTTTTGTCAGTGAGAATGGAAAAATAGGAACTTTCTCACTTTGATGGATGTCAACAGCAATTTATGTCTGTTTTATGGTTTTTGTCAGTGAGAATTTGAAAAACAACGACGAGTACAGCAATTTATGGATGTTTTATGGCTTTTGTCAGTGAGAATGGAAAAACATGAATTTTCTCACAGTAATGGATGTCAACAGCAATTTATGTCTGTGACCTAAAGTCGGTCAATAATCAAATTGTTTCCGGGAAAAGTTTAATAATGTCTGACAGGTACTGTCAATCATTAATCAAATTGTTTCCAGGCGAAGTTTAATAATGTCTGACAGGTGATGTCAAGATTGATTGATATGTTACGAAAGGGGAATTAATTTGTTGTTTCTAAGGGGAATTATTGATTCAAGAAAGGGGAATTAATTTGTAGTTTCTAAGGGGAATTATTGATTCAAGAAAGGGGAATTAATTTGTTGTTTCTAAGGGGAATTATTGATTCACGAAAGGGGAATTAATTTGTTGTTTCTAAAGAGAATCGTTTCCGAGCGAATGTTTTGATCTTAGCGATGAAGTGATTAGCGCGCGAAAAGGTTTCTATGCAATTTCAAATGTGAAAGCACAGGGATGCCAAAAACAAAAGGAACTCGCTGAAATTACGTTTAGGGATTATTTGGGCGAAACTGTTTTAGCCATTATAGGGAATTATTTTGGCGAAACAGTTAGAGACATTTCAAAAGATGATTTAAAAGATGATTTTTGAAGAGAATTTGAGGGTAAAACTCTGTGGTCGTTATAATACACAAGTTGTATTTTAACAGTGTCGTGAGGTCCTCTACCCCAACCCCAAAGGCTCCTCATACCCCACCCCTACCCCGAAGGAAGCCCCCCGGTCCCCAAAGGTCCACCGGGCTGGGGGTTGTGGTCGCCTCTGCCATAACCACTGTGAAATTCTTCAGAGCATTGAGAAAGACAGTATTATAATACATCAGTGCTCTGACTGCTGCGAGAAATTTGCTGATAAACCTGACTTCCCCGCAGATCCCGCCTCCTTCAGAGACTCTTGTTTATTCACCAGTTTTAAGTTTTTTCCGGCACTGTCTACAGTCAGGAATTTCGTCCGCCTCCTGTATATCTTCGTGTGCAAACTTCTATTCTAATGATCATCTTGATCAAGCTAGAAGCCTCATAACATCTCTAGTGAACCCCACGCATAAACTCTTTGCGCGTCACGGCCCCTCTGCTAAGCAAAGCCTGTCACAGGATATTTTAGACATCCTTATTTCTGAAGATGCAACCCCTCGCTTGCCAAATCTGAAAATCGTTATGACTGCAAGTGATGCGATACCTGCGATAGATACGGATCAAAATGCTCGCTTTAGCCGTGCCATTCAAACCTGGGACCGGCATCTTGTTCGCATAATTGATAAACTTGATTACGTCACGAGTAAGGTAGCAGAGACTCCTGCTTTGGTGAAAGAGTGTTATGACGGAGTACAGAGCGAGGTTTTGAGCTGTATAAATAAAGAAAAACTCAATGATAAATCCTGGCCTCCATTGAATAACGAGTCAGGAACAGTGGGTCTTGTAGTAGATTCACCACCACAAGATTGTGATGATCCCTTAAAGCGTGAAGCTTTTCTGAAATCGTTGGATGGTGCTGATGGTATAGTGCGGATTTCACTTTCTAAGGAATCAGGATCCCAGCAACAGAAATGGGTCATTCATAAGAAAAAACAAAACACCGAAAACTTGAAAGCCTGTTTGAATGAAAAGGTTGGTAAAACTGAGGTTCGCAAATCGAGAATTGTCGGTTTATTATCACGAGTGGGCTTCCTGATCAACCCAGAGAGTGTGTGTGCTTCTAACCATGGTATCGAAGAGATACAGCGCATCGGTGTTTTGAAATCATATCGTGTATACTTCCGTTCGGTGACGGCCAAGTCTCATTATTTGCGTCATGGGATTCACATTGGCTACGAACATTTCCGGCTTACTGATTATAAGTTTTTACCGCGAATGTGCTACAAATGCGGGTCGCTACAGCATATATCGTCAGGCTGCTCTAGCGTGGAACGTTGTCTCAAGTGCCTTGGTAGTGGACACTCTCATTCTAGGAACAACCCTTGCCAGAATGAACCTTGTTGCTTCCATTGTGGATCTCATGAGCATACTGGATTTAGCTTTCGCTGCAAACAGTTAACCGAAAAAGTTTCAAAGAATAAAAAATGATTAGTACAAAGATTATATCTCTGAATCTGAATGGTTTTGGTGGTAAACAACATGTATTGCAGTCTATGCTGCGCGATCTCGATATTTTGTGTCTGCAAGAGCATCACATCATCTTCTGGACCACTCTACTAGTCTTCTTTCGAGGCTGTCGCAGCAGTTTAAGTGTTTTATATCTCCAGCTACACCTACAGGTGGACGCCCATCAGGAGGCGTTTGCATTTTTATTCGAGAGAATTTTCCAGTTTCCGTGTGTGACGTTAATCGATATTTTGGTGATGTTTGAATCCCAGGTCTTATCTTTTTCTCCTGCTAATTACGGGCAAAATATAATAATAATTAGTCGGATTTTAATTTTAATTTTGTATTTTTATAACTATAGCAAGTTGGTGTGAAAGTTCAATGAGATTTACATTGGCTTATTTGTGGGGATTTTAACTTCAAAATTGCTATCTCTGATGTCCGCTCCTCCGCTCTTTTATCTTTGTTTTCTGTTTTTACTATAGTTTCAAAAGATGAGGATTTTACGTATGTCCATAATTCTGGTTCTTGCTCTATTCTAGACCTTGTGCTGGTCTCAAATGCAGCGTTATTACCACAGCCTGTTCATGTTCGGTTGGATATGACTATTAGTGACCATTTTTACCTTTCTTTTTATTTAAATATTCAAATTCCATCTTTTAAAATTATCCATCGTTCTAGTCAAATTGTAAATAAAATGATCTGGGATCGGAAAAAAATGCACAAATATCATGAAGAATTAGATGCAGTTTTAGCTAGAATAATTGTAAATTATTCTAAGGATGTTTCTCAAATTGATATTGATGTATTTTAACTTGAAATTGTTCATAGTTTAAAATTCGGGGCTAATAAAGTATTTAGGACTGATTCTATCCGTCGTGGATTTCGAGTTTAAGGTTGGAATCTTAACCTGATTTTAAAGCAAAGTCAAATGAATGCATCTGAAGATTGTTACCTTTGGAATTACGCGGGAAACCGCGATCTGGACTATTTTATGATGTTATTAAATTAACTAAACGCGTTTTTCTGGATGAGTTGCATTTGCATAATGAAATTACAAAAGATGAAATTGGTTCAAGGATTACTAGTGATAAGAATGAGCTTTGGAGTTTGGTTAGTTCTAGACGTCGTAATAATAATTGTTCACCAGATTCTAATAGTTCTCTGAAACTAGAGGATTGGATAACTCATTATAATCAAGTTTTTTCATCCGGTGATGCGGCAGTTGAATCACGGCTTGACTCTCTATTATCGGAAGAAATTTCAAAGCCCCGCCCAAATAGTAAAATATCTGTTTCTTTTGATGATGTAACTGTAGCAATTAAAGCTCTAAAATGTAAGCATTCTTTTGATCATGATGGTATACATTCAAACCATATAAAATGGGCATCCCCAAAGCAATCCTTCTCCTCGCTACTCTTTTTACTACTATTCTTCCTTCTAGAGTTCTTCCAACTAGCTTTTCTTGTGCTACCACTTCACCCCTTTCAAAAAAAGGAGGGAATACAAATCAATGTTCTGATTACAGGCCGATTACTCTTTCTCATTGATATAAGATTTGAAAAGAATTAATTTAAATAGGGAAAATGTATGATATTATCTGGAGAAAGGTTGGTAGACCAGGTAATTTTGGGTACAATTAAAGTATTAGATTTAAAGTCTTTTCGTCAGAGTATTTAAAACACGGAGGCTCAAATGAACAATTTTTGAGGTCAAACTGTAACAAAGCGTCTTACAAGAGATGTAATTAGCATAAGATTCTATAGCAAATAATTCTGCAAACCCGGTATTAAAAATATGCAGGTTTGTTGAGTAAAACCATTGGAATCGTTGGTCGAAAGCCTACGTTCGACCATTGGTTATTGGATAAATATTGCCACATTTAAATTAATGACACTGTCAGTCTAGCGCTTGGTATAGGTTAAATTCACATAGCTAGCTTTACCAGCATTTTACATGAGAGAGAATATCTTTATAGCAAAAACATTGATAGAAACGTCTGAATAATACCCAAGCATAGTCACACTTACTCACATAGTCACCATATAGTCACATACACCATAGGCACACCTGAGTAGAAAGGCCCCTATTGATACGAACATGACCACGTGGTTTATGGTTTTTGTCAGTGAGAATGAAAAAACAGAATTTTTCTCACTTGAAAAAACAGGAATTTTCTCACATTGATGGTTGTTTCTTGGACGGTTATGTGTGTTGGTTAATTTATTTGATGTTTTTCATGGATGTCAACAGCAATTTATGTATGTTTTATGGTATTTGTCAGTGAGAATGGAAAAAAAGTATTTTTCTCACTTGAAAAAACAAGAATTTTCTCACATTTATGGTTGTTTCTTGGATGGTTATGTGTGCTGATCAATTTATTTGATGTTTTTCATGGATTTCAACATGAATTCATGTCTGTTTTATGGTTTTTGTCAGTGAGAATTTGAAAAACAGGAACTTTCTCAATTTGATGGATGTCAACGGCAATTCATGTCTGTTTTATGGTTTTTGTCAGTGAGAATTTGAAAAACAACGACCAGTACAGCAATTTATGGATGTTTTATGGTTTTTGTCCCTGAGAATGGAAAAACATGTATTTTCTCCCATTAATGAATGTCAACAGCAATTTATGTCTGTGACCTAAAGTCAGTCAATAAACAAATTGTTTCCGGGCAAAGTTTAATAATGTCGGACAGGTACTGTCAATCATTAATCAAATTGTTTCCAGGCGAAGTTTAATAATGTCTGACAGGTGATGTCAAGATTGATTGATATGTCACGAAAGGGGAATTAATTTATTGTTTATAAGGGGAATTATTGATTCACGAAAGGGGAATTAATTGTTGTTTCTAAGGGGAATTATTGATACACGAAAGGGGAATTAATTTGTTGTTTCTAAGGGGAATTATTGATACAAGAAAGGGGAATTAATTTGTTGTTTCTAAGGGGAAGGTGGGGAAGAGATATATTGATTGCGTAATCGAAGGGAGAGAATTCCCGAGAAATTGGTCACATAATCGGTAGAACCCTATAAGGAGCTCGTGACGGGAATCCATTTATGGGCATAGAATGACGTAATCAACTAAGACAAATGGATTTCTGAGAAATTGATTACATAATTGGTAGAACCCTATCAGAAGGTCATGACGGGAATCCATTTATGGGCATAGAATGAAGTAATAAACAATGACAATTGGATTTCTGAGAAATTAATTTCATAATCGGTAGAACTCTATCAGAAGGTCATGACGGGAGTTCATTTTTGAGGGTACAATGACGTAATCAACTAGGACAAGCAAGTTACTTTCTTAATGTACCTCTTAAACCCATATTCAAACTTGATGTACCTATCCTTTTCACCTGCAACTTGACTTTACAGTCTTTTGGATAACTCAACAAACAGAAATACTTTTCAATCACCATTTCAGAGAAAGTTCCAATCTTAATACCATCCAAAGCCAATGTTCCAACTTGGAGTACATATCGTCTTCACTCTGAACTATCTTTTACCGCCCTATGGTTGCCTCAACGCAAATAAACAGTTTTCAAACATCATTTCAGAGCAAGTTCCAATCTTAATGACCCTCCAAAGCCCATTTTGCAACTTGAAGCACTTATCTCGTTCACCCAAAACTTTACTTTACAGCTTTTTGGATACGTCAACACTAAGAAATACTTTTCAAAAACCATTTCAGAGCAAGTTACTTTCTTAATGACCATCCTAAACCCATTTTCCAACTTGAAGTACTTATCTTTTAACCCAAAACTATACTTTACAGCTTTTTGGATACCTCAACATCAAGAAATACTTTTCAAAGACCATTTCAGAGCATGTTACTTTCTTAATGTCACTACTTAATCCATTTTCCAACTTGAAGTACTTACCTTTTCACTCACAACTATACTTTACAGCTTTTTTGATACCTCAACACCATGAAATACTTTTCAAAGACCATTTAAGAGCAAGTTACTTTCTTAATGTCCCTCCTAAGCCCATTTTATAACTTGAAGTACTTATCTTTTTCACCAGAAACGATAATTTACAGCTTTTTGGATACCTCAACACAAAAAAATACTTTTCAAAGACAATTTCAGAGCAAGTTACTTTCTTAATGACCATTCTAAACCCATTTTACAACTTGAAGTACTTATCTTTTTCACCCACAACTATACTTTACAGCTTTTTGAATACATCAACACTAAGAAATACTTTTCAAAGACCATTTCAGAGCAAGTTACTTTCTTAATGACCATCCTAAACCCATTTTCCAACTTGAAGTACTTATCTTTTAACCCACAACTATACTTTACAGCTTTTTTGATACCTCAACACTAAGAAATACTTTTCAAAGACCATTTCAGAGCAAGTTACTTTCTTAATGACCATCCTAAACCCATTTTCCAACTTGAAGTACTATCTTTTAACCCACAACTATACTTTACCGCTTTTTGGATAACTCAACGCCAATGTATTATTATTGAACAAGCTGTGACAGCGATTTACTATATTAATGACCCTCCTAAACTAAATGTTCAACTCTGAACAATGACAACTGCTATCCACAACTCGATTTAACAGTTTTTCGGTGAATTGATAACCTAGAAACAACAATCAAAGACACTTTCAGAGAATGTTCCTTTCCTAATACCACTTCAAACCCCCTTTTCAAACTTGAAGCACTTAGCTTATTCACCCACAACTATACTTTACAACTTTTTGGATACCTTAACACCAAGAAATACTTTTCAAAGACCATTTCAGAGAAAGTATCTTTCTTTATATTACTCCTACACCCATTTTCTGACTTGAAGAACGTATATTTGTCACTCAAAACTATACTTTACAGCTCTTTGGATACCTCAACATCAAGAAATACTTTTCAAAGACCATTTCGGATCAAGTTAATTTCTTAATGTCAATCCTAAAACCATTTTCCAACTTGAAGGACTTATCTTTTTCACTCACAACTACACTTTACAGCTTTTTTGATTCCTCAACAAAAATTTATACATTTCTGATTACAGGTCAGTGCTTGTTCCTTTCTTACTTTGCCTCCTCCACCAGTGTTCCATTTTGTAGTACTGTTCTATATCACCAAAAACTAGACTTTTGAGCTTTTATGATACCTTAACACAGAGAAATACTTTTCAAAGACCATGTCAGAGCAAGTTACTTTCTTAATCTCCCTCCTAAACCGATTTTGCAACTTCAAGTACTTATCTTTTTCACCCACAACCATACTTTACAGATTTTTGGTTAACTCAACACCAATAAATACTTTTCAAAGACAATGTCACAGCAAGTTCCTTTCTTACTTTCCCTCAGTAACCCATTTTCCAACTTAAAGGCCTTATCTTTTTAACCCTTAACTATACTTTACAGCTTTTCGGATACCTCATCGCCATTAAATACTTATTAAAGACCATTTCAGAGCAAGCTACTTTCTTAATGTCCCTCCTAAACCCATTTTACAACATGAAGTACTTATTTTTGTCACCCTCAACTATACTTTACAGCTTTTTGGATACCTCAACACCAAGAAATACTTTTCAAAGACCATTTCAGAGCAAGTTACTTTCTTAATGTCTCTCCTAAACCCATTTTCCGACTTGGAGTACTTATCTTTTTCACCACAACTATACCTTACAGCTTTTTGGATACCTCAACACCAAGAAATACTTTTCAAAGACCATTACAGAGCAAGTTACTTTCTTAATGTCCCTCCTAAAACCATTTTCCAACTTGAAATAATTATCTTTTTCACCCACTTTCTCAATGAAAAAGAAATTAGTTTTTAATCAATTCTATTTTTCCAAATAATATAAAAATTTTCCACTTCGGTTTAGATTTTTCTCAAAGGGATGAAAAAATTTAAAATAATGCTCCAAATTTTTCATAGAAGAAAAAAAAGTTCAAGTTCTCTTCTGAGTTTTACCAAAGAACACGCTTCAATTCTAATTTCTCCAGAGAAAACAAAAATCTTCCACTTCAGTTCTTTATTTCACAAAGACAAAAAGAAATTTAAAGTTCAATTCTAATGTTTCGTTGGAAGATAGAAAAAGTAATACCATACTTGTGAATACTTTCATGAAAGATAAAAAGTTCTAGTTCAATTTAAAATTTTCTCAACGAAGTTAAGAAAAGTTCAAGTTCTCTTCTAAAAATTACCAAAGAACGCACTTCAAGTCTAAGTTCTCCAGAGAAAACAAAAATCTTCCACGTAAGTTGTTTATTTATCACAGACATAATGACATTTAATGTTCAATTCTAAATTTTAGGTGGAAAATAGAAAAAGTATTACCATACTTGTGAATATTTTCGCGGAAAATGAAAAGTTCTAGTTCAATTTAAAATTTTCTCAATGAAGTGAAGAAAAGTTCAAGTTCTCTACTGAATTTTACCAAAGAACAAATTTCAATTCTAATTGCTCCAGAGAAAATAAAAATCCTCCACTTAAGTTCTATATTTTACAAAGACATAAAGAAATTTAAAGTCCAATTCTAAATTTTTCGGTGGAAGATAGAAAAAGCAATACCATACTTGTGAATATTTTCACGGAATATAAAAAGTTCTAGTTCAATTTAAAATTTTCTCAACGAAGTGAAGAAAAGTTGAAGTTCTCTTCTGAATTTTCTTAAAGAAGTGAAAAAAGTTAGCTCAATTCTGAATTTTACCAATGAAAATGAAAGAAGCTCACACTTCAGTTAATAATTTCTCAAAGACATAAAAAATTCAAACTTCTATTATAATTTTCTCAAGAAAATAGAAAGGTTCTACTTCACTTCTGTTTTTTTCTCAAAGAGAAGAAAAATTTAAAGTTCTATTCTAATTTGAAATTAAATTTTATCTCCTATGTACAATGGTCTTATCCATCAAATTTTTATATTAGAGAACGTGGGTATCCCTTTATTATCGCAGGCGATCATTCGCAGACATTCGTTTTAGATTCGAACACCTCGGGTAAGCTAGGCGACTTATCGAAAGAATAGACAAAGATATACAGTCTTACATATGTAAAATCTATGAGTATAGAATTTATTGAGTGCTCACGTTAAGTTAACCTAACCTTTTCCGGCGAGTATGGTTAGGTTAGGATAGCGTCGATAATTTTAGGTTATGTTCGGTTAGGTTAGCCTATGTACGCTTCACTTATTTTAGCTTAGGTTAGGTGTTAGACATGAAAAAAGTTAGGTGTTTGATTAGGTTTGGTTAGGTTAGATTAAGTTAGGTTAGGTTAAGTTAGGTTAGGCTAGGTTAGCCTACGTACGCGCGCGTACGTAGGCTAACCTGATTAATCCCTTTTCACTGTAATTGGAAGAAAATTTACGAAAAATATAGGATCTGTTAAAAAAAGAAGATATCTACTTTGATTTAATACCAAAATTAAACCTGATATAGTTAGCGACAGTAATCAATCAAATGACAAGTTCTACAGCTGTAAAGAAACCACGAGAAATGCATCCAAATAATTAGAAAACATCTGCAATCATAGACACACACACACATGGAACCATACATTATTGGTTAGTATATTAGTTTCTTCGCATCAAATCACTAAAGTAATTTATATGTTAAAATCATGCGTGCATATAGTACGGGTGTGGGGAGGGGGCCTGGGCGAGCCCCTTTCAAGGCCATATGATTAAGAAAAAAATTTGATTAAACAAGTCACCTATTTTTTCATTTTTTAGAAATTTAATCCTCCCCTCCCTTCTGGGCATGGCCCCTGCAGTTTCAATTTTAAACAGATCTGTTACTTATGAAGTTTGCTGTTTTGACGAAGGTCAAACGTGACTGAAGCGACTGAAGGTCACTTTGAGTCTCAGGTGTTTTCCACTTACAAATCAGAATCTTTAAGCAAGATTGAGGACTATAATTGGAACAAAGGAGCTTAAAAAACCGGTTTATCATTTAGATCCCACATGTGGCTTTTTTCGGAAAAATGCAACGATTTTGTGGATTGCGGACGATGTCTACCATGCTTTTTGTAATAAAACACAAGTCCGCATAGGTTGAATTTTTGCAACGAATTTATTAATACCTACTCAAGAATCAAATAGACAGCTGATTGTTTAATTGCTTATGCCCTATAATCCCTATTATTTTGCTTCCTTTGCTTTTTCTTCCACTCTTTTATTTCCTATTCTTTTCCTTATTCTTTCACTTCTTCCACTCTTCTTAATTCATTTACTTCTTCTTCCATTCCTATGCTATTTTTCCCATTCTACTCAATTCTTTTGCTCCTTTTTCCATTCTTTTGCTTCTTCGTAGCAATGACAGAAATTCTGTCATTCAGAGCAGGAAATGGAGTGAAACTCATTTTCTGTAAGATACGGTAAAGGCAGTTGCGCTTTTTCGCATCATATCTGCAATTTTCCAAGTATTTTAATGTGTTTTTTTTCTGCAAAATAAATGCGTTGTTTGAATTGAGCTTTTTCACTGGGTGAACTGTATTGGAACTAGGGTATGGGCTGGATTGTCGAGTTGAAAAATGTCAAACAGAAAAATGAATAAACCTGACAAACATCTTTTTCGAGCGTAGGTGTCGAATTTACGATCGAGATTCCCCATTGTTTGTGGAACTGTATTTTCATTGTCTGTGTCATCAGTGGAATGCCAATTTTATAATGCAGATTATGATTTTGCAACTGCTCCGAAACTAACTTCTGCTCGTGTTTCTGACTCACCGGGTATCAGAAATTCAGAGGTTAGGTGGGAATTGGCTTAGCCTTGAACTCTCCAGACATCCATTAGAAAGACTGAGGAATAGGGGCATAATTTGCTATGCGGCAGGGGGCAACTGCCACTTCCAGACCTTGGTTTTCCCCCTCCAGACCTAAGTTTCACCCTCAAGACCTCAAGACCTACGTACGCGCGTGTACGTAGGCTAACCTAGCCTAACCTAACTTAACCTAACCTAACTTAATCTAACCTAACCTAATCATACACCTAACTTTTTACCTGTCTCTCACCTAACCTAAGCTAACCTAAGTGAAGCGTACGTTGGCTAACCTAACTTAACCTAATCTAATCTAACCTAACTTAATCTAGCCTAACCTAACCTAACCATACTCGCCGGAAAAGGTTAGGTTAACTTATCATGAGCGCTCATGACAAGTTAACCTAACTTAAACCTGTAGAAACGTTTCTATTTATTTATTAACATTTATTTATACCTAACCTAACCTATTGTTTTGGAGGTTAGATGAATGAGTTTGAACGATTGCCTTTAATAATAAAACAAGTCACTCATTTTCTAATTTAAAATTTTTAGGGGTAAAAAAATAATACACATTAGCTTAAATATAATTTAATATTATGATATAGCTTTAAAATTTTTATCTCATTCAGAAAAAAAAAGAACTTAAGTAGGAAATTTCTATTTTATTTGAAAAATTATAATATAACTTTGAATTTTCTATGTCATTAAAAAATTATAAACTGAAGTGTGAGCTTTTTTCATTTTCATTGGTAAAATTAAGAATTGAGCTAACTTTTTTCACTTCTTTAAGAAAATTCAGAAGAGAACTTGAACTTGTCTTTACTTTGTTGAGAAAATTTTAAATTGAACTAGAATTTTTTATCTTTCGGGAAAATAATCACATGTATAGACATTATCTTCTGTGAGAATATTCAAAGGTATGGTATTAATTTTTCTATCTCCCATCGAAAAATTTAGAATTTTACTTTAAACTACATTATGTCTTTGTGAAATAAAGAACTGAAGTGGAAGATTTTGTTTTCTCTTGAGAAATTAGAATTGATGTATGTTCTTTGGGAGAGTTCAGCGGAGAACACTATCTTGCCTGGAATTCGCTGAGAAAATTTTAAGTTGCACGTTAACTTTTCCTTGTCCATGGAAATATTCACAGGGATGGTAGTGCTTTATCTATCTTACTCCGAAAAATTTATACTTGTACTTTGAATTTCTTTGTCTTTGTGAAATAGGGTACTGTATTGGAATATTAAAATATGCTCTTTTTAACTTATTCATGTTTTTTATTATGTAGTAAATTTCAGTCGAGACTTGAACTCTTCTTCACTTCGTTGAAAAAATTTTAAAATGAACTAGAACTTTTTATCTTCTGGGAAAATATGCACAAGTATGGTATTAATTTTTATATATTTCATTAAAAAATTTAGAATTGAAATTTAAATTTATTTATGTCTTTGTGAAATAAAAAACTTAAATGGAAGATTTTTATTTTACTCTGTGTAAATTATAAATGAATTGTGTTCTTTAGTAAAATTCAGCAAAGAACTCGAACTTTTTTCCACTTCATTTATAAAATTTAACATTGGACCAGAACTTTTTATCTTGCGAGAACATTTTCACAAGTATGGCATTACGTTTTCTATCTTTCACGGAAAAATGTAGAAATGAACATTAAATTTCGTTATTGCTTTGTGAAATTAGGAACGGAAGTGGGTGATTTCTGTTTTCTTGGCAAAATTAGAAATGACTTATGTTCTTTGGTAAAATTCCGAAGAGAACTTGAACTTTTTTATCTTCTGTGAAAAATTTGGAATAGTATTTTAAATTTTTCAACTCTTCGAGACAGATCTGAACTAAAGAGGAAAATTTATATTATTTGGAAAAATAGAAATGATCAATGACTAATTTCTTTTTCATTGAGAAAATTCAGAAGAGAACTTGAACTTTCCTTGACTTCGTTGAGAAAATTTTAAATTGAACTAGAACTTTTTATCTTCCGTGAAAATATTCACAAGTATGGTATTGCTTTTTCTATCTTCCGCCTAAAAATTTAGAATTGAACTTTAAATTTCTTTATGTCTTTGTGAAATATAGAACATAAGTGGAGGATTTTCATTTTCTCTGGAGAAATTAGAATTGAATTGTGTTCTTTGGTAAAATTCAGTAGAGAACTTGAACTTTTCTTCACTTCATTGAGAAAATTTAAAATTGAACTAGAACTTTTTATTTTCCGCGAAAATATTCACAAGTATGGTAATACTTTTTCTATTTTCCATCGAAAAATTAGAATTGAACTTTAAATTTCTTTATGTCTTTGTGAAATAAAGAACTTAAGAAGAAGATTTTTGTTTTCTCTAGAGAAATCAGAATTGAAATGTGTTCTTCGGTACATTTCAAAATAGTAGTTGAACTATTCCTCGCTTCGCTGAAAAAATATCAAATTAAAATAGACTTTCTTATCTTCCGTTAGAATATTTTCAAATCTTATCTTAATGTTTCTATATTCTACAGAAAAATTAGAATTGAACTTTAAATTTTTTTATGTCTTTGTGAAATAAAGAACTGAAGTGTAAGATTTTTGTTTTCTCTGGAGAAATTGGAATTGAAGTGTGTTTTTTAGTTAAATTCAGAAGGGAACTTGAATTTTTACATCTCCTATGAAAAATTTGGAACATTATTTTAAATTTTTCTTCCCTTTGTGAAAAGTGTGAACGGAAGTAGAAAATTTTTACATTATTTGGCAAAATAGAATTGATTAAAAACTAATTTCTTTTTCATTGAGAAAGTGGGTGAAAAAGATAAATACTTCAACTTGTAAAATGGGTTTAAGAGGAACATTAAGAAAGTAACTTGCTCTTAAATGGTCTTTGAAAAGTATTTCTTAGTGTTGAGTTAACCAAAAAGCTGTAAAGTATAGTTGTGGGTGTAAAAGATAAGTACTTCAAGTCGGAAAATGGGTTTAGGAGGGGTATTAAGACAGTAGCTTGCTCTGAAATGGTCTTTGAAAAGTGTTTCTTGGTGTTGAGGCATCCAAAAACCTTTAAAGTATAGTTGTGGTGAAAAATATAAGTACTCCAAGTTGGAAAATGGGTTTAGGAGAGACATTAAGAAAGTAACTTGATATGAAATGTTCTTTTGAAAGTATTTATTTGTGTTGATGTATCCAAAAAGCTGTAAAGTATTTTTTTGGATGAAAAAGATAAGTAATCCAACTTGCAAAATGGACTTATTGGTTAAATTAATAAAGTAACTTGCTCTGAAATGGTATTTGAAAAGTATTTCTTTGTTATGAGGAATCCAAAAATCTGTAGAGTATAGTTGCGTTTTAAAAAGATAATTACTTCAAGTTGCAAAATGGGTTTAGGAGGGACATTAAGAAAGTAACTTGCTCTGAAATGGTCTTTGAAAAGTATTTCTATGTGTTGAGATAACCAAAAAGCTGTGATGTATAGTGTATGGATAAAAAAATAAGTACTTCAGTTGGAAAATTGGTTTAGGATGATCATTAAGAAAGGAACTTGTTCTAAAATAGTCTTTGAAAAGAATATCTTAGTGTTGAGCAATCCAAAAATCTGTAGACTATAGTTTTGGGTGAAAAAGATACGTCCTTCAAGCTGCAAAATGGGTTTAGGAGGGACATTAAGAAAGTAACTTATTCTGAAATGGTCTTTGAAAAGTATTTCTTGATGCTGAGGTATCCAATACGCTGTAAAGTACATTTGTATTTGAATTAAAAATGACGCCACAGTGTAAAATGGGCCTAGGGGGGACATTAATAAAGTCAATATCTCCTAAATTACCGTATGATAAATTTTCTTTGATTTGAAGTAAACCTTCAGCAGTAAAGTCTAGTTGTGAGTTAACAACAGAATTTCTAAAATTTGGAAAATTAGTTCAGAAGTTAAATTAATAAAGTAACTAGCTCTGAAATTGTCATTTAAAATTTTTTTTTGTTGTTGAGATATCCCAAAAGCTGTATATTATAGGTGTTTGAGAAATTTATTTGTAGTCATTTCTTGATATTGGTTCGATTAGGTACAAGAAGATTGTAAATTTGATTGTTATGGGCTTATAATTGCATTTCTGTGTTATGAGGCAACCAAAAAGGGTCTTAGTTTAAATGTCGGTGAAAAAGTTATTTGCCTCAAGTTGAAAAATGAGTGTTGGGTGGTCAATAAGATTGTCAATCTATCTGAAATGGTATTTGAAAAGTATTTCTTTGTGTTGAGGTATCCAAAATGCTGTAAAGTATAGTTGTGGGTGAAAGAGATTACTACTTCAAGTTGGAAAATGGTCTTAGAAGGGAGATTAAGAAAGTAACTTGATCTGAAATGGTATTTTAAGAGTATTTCTTTGTTTAGGGATTTCCAAAAAGCTGCAATGTTTAGTTGTGGGTGAAAAAGATAAGTACTTCAAGTTGGAAAATGGGTTTAGTAGGCACATTTAGAAAGTTACTTTCTCTGAAATGGTCTTTGAAGAGTATTTCTTGGTCCTGAGATATCCAAAAAGCTGTAAAGTATAGTTGTGGGTGAAAAAGATAAGTACTTCAAGCTGGAAAATGGATTTAGGAGGGACATTAAGAAAGTAACTTGCTCTAAAATGGTCTTTGAAAAGTATTTCTTGATGTTGAGGTATCCAAAAAGCTGTAGAGTATAGTTGTGGGTGAAAAAGATAAGTACTTCAAGTTGGAAAATGGGTTTAGGATGGTCATTAAGAAAGTAACTTGCTCTGAAATGATCTTTGAAAAGTATTTCTTGGTGTTGAGATATCCAAAAAGCTGTAAAGTATAGTTGTGAGTGAAAAAGATAAGTACTTCAAGTTGGAAAATGGGTTTAGGAGGGACATTAAGAAAGTAACTTTCACTGAAAGGGTCTTTGAAAAGTATTTCTTGGTGTTGAGGTAACCAAAAGGCTGTAAAGTAAAGTTGTGGTGAAAAAGATAAGCACTTCAGATTGGAAAATTAGTTTAGGATGGACATTAAGAAACTAACTTGCTCTGAAATGGTCGTTGGAAAGTATTTCTTGGTGTTGAGGTATCCAAAAAGCTGTAAAGTATAGTTGTGGGTGAAAAAGATCAGTACTTCAAGTTGAAAAATGGGTTTAGGCTGGTCATTAAGATAGTAACTGGCTCTGTAATGGTCTTTGAAAACTATTTCTTTATGTTGAGGTATCCAAAAAACTGTTAAGTAAAGTTGTGGGTGAAAAAGATAAGTACTTCAAGTTGGAAAATGGGTTTAGGATGGTCATTAAGAAAGTAACTTGCTCTGAAATGGTCTTTGAAAAGTATTTCTTGGTGTTGAGGTATCCAAAAAGCTGCAAAGTATATTTGTTTGTTAAAAAGATACGTTCTCCAATTTTTAAAATGGGCTTAGGGGTTACATTAAGATAGTAACTTTCTCTGAAATGATGTTTGAAAAGTATTTCTTGGTGTTGAGTTATCCAAAAAGCTGTAAAGTATAGTTGAGTGTGAAAAAGATAAGTACTTCAAGTTGGAAAATGGGTTTAGGATGGTCATTAAGAAAGTAACTTGCTCTGAAATGGTCTTTGAAAAGTATTTCTTGGTGTTGAGGTATCCAAAAAGCTGTAAAGTATAGTTGTGGGTGAAAAAGATAAGTACTTCAAGTTGGAAAATGGGTTTAGGATGGACATTAAGAAAGTAACTTGCTCTGAAATGGTCTTTGAAAAGTATTTCTTGGTGTTGAGGTATCCAAAAAGCTGTAAAGTATAGTTGTGGTTGAAAAAGATAAGTACTTCAAGTTGGAAAATGGGTTTAAGAGGGAATTTTAAGAAATTAACTTGCTTGTCCTAGTTGATTACGTCATTGTATGCTCATAAATGGATTCCCGTCATGACCTTCTGATAGGGTTCTACCGATTATGTAAACAATTTCTCAGAAATCCTTTTGTCCTAGTTGATTACGTCATTCTATTCCCATAAATGGTTTCTCGTCATGACCTTCTGATAGGGTTCTACCGATTATGTAATCAATTTCTCAGAAATCCATTTGTCTTAGTTAATTACGTCGTTCTATGCCCATAAATGGATTCCCGTCACGAGCTCCTTATAGGGTTCAACCGATTATGTAATCAATTTCTCGGGAATTCTCTCCCTTCGATTACGCAATCAATATATCTCTTCCCCACCTTCCCCTTAGAAACAACAAATTAATTCCCCTTTCTTGTATCAATAATTCCCCTTAGAAACAACAATTAATTCCCCTTTCGAGAATCAATAATTCCCCTTAGAAACAACAAATTATTTCCCCTTTCTTGAATCAATAATTCACCTTAGAAACAACAAATTAATTCACCTTTCGTGACATATCAATCAATCTTGACATCACCTGTCAGACATTATTAAACTTCACCTGGAAACAATTTGATTAATGATTGACAGTACCTGTTAGACATTATTAAACTTTGCCCGGAAACAATTTGATTATTGACTGACTTTAGGTCACAGACATAAATTGTTGTTGACATCTATTAATGTGAGAAAATTCATGTTTTTCCATTCTCACTGACAAAAACCATAAAACATCCATAAATTGCTGTACTCGTCGTTGTTTTTAAATTCTCACTGACAAAAACCATAAAACAGACATAAATTGCTGTCGACATCCATCAAAGTGAGAAAGTTCCTGTTTTTCAAATTCTCACTGACAAAAACCATAAAACAGACATGAATTGCTGTTGACATCCATAAAAAACATCAAATAAATTGACCAGCACACATAACCGTCCAAGAAACAACCATCAATGTGAGAAAATTCTTGTTTTTTCAAGTGAGAAAAATACTGTTTTTCCATTCTCACTGACAAAAACCATAAAACATATTTAAATTGCTGTTGACATCCATGAAAAACATCAAATAAATTGACCAACACACATAACCGTCCAAGAAAACAACCATCAATGTGAGAAAATTCCTGTTTTTTCAAGTGAGAAAAATTCTGTTTTTTCATTCTCACTGACAAAAACCATAAACCACGTGGTCATGTTCGTATCAATAGGGGCCTTTCTACTCACCTGTCGGTGCCAAAGTCAAGAAATGTGAATTATATGTCTTTTTCCTGGATTTTAACGTCACAATTGTGCTACTGAAGACCAAAACCGAAATAACAAGGAATTGGTTTGAAAAGCTTGCATCAAGACCGATTTATTCAATCTCAACTATAGTACGCTGGTATCTTAAGGTAAATGTTTCTGTTTTTATTGCTGAGCTCAAATACAATATTTATAGCCCAAGAAAAGATGTGAGAGTCACCCTATGAAAATTGAGGGATTGGGGGTAAATGTGTTATTCCTAATCTAGGTTTGTTGTTCTTTAATTTTTTCAATAAAAATACCAAATAAAAGTTTTTGTTTTCAATTAAATTATGAAAAAAGGTTTTTCTTAAAAACTAGGGGGGGGGGGGTAATGGTATTTCTTATGGTACAAAGGACAACAGCAAAACATTTTCTGGCCCCCTGAACTAATCTTAATTCTATTCATGCCTGAAACCCGCGCCTTCCTGAGATTTTTTGCTGTTTCAAATTAAAAAGTTTTCACGGCGGTATCACATTTTCGACACTGTTGCCACGTTAAATTGTTAAAAATAAGCAAAACTAACCAGTTAAGTTTGCCAACGCTTCCTCACCGTAAAAATTTAACATTAACAAATTGTTTTTACCCAAAGACAACTACAACTTTATAGGAGAAACACAGTTTCCTTGGTGCCATTTGTTTCCAGCTTAAATTTCGCTGATTTTTCAGTACCGATATTTAGCGCTTAAATTTCGCTGATTTTTATATTTCACTGATTTTTGGTGTCATTTGTTTTCAGCTTAAATTTTGCTGAATTTTCAGCCACGATTCATTTTTTAGTTTTGTGACTGCTAGAGCCAAACACAGCGCATAGAGGTCTTTTTGGTTAAAGGTTGAATTCTCAATTTTTCTTAATTTTTAAACATCTATGCTATGTGGCTGTGCATGTCA